>NW_004797738.1:384304-389008 GCF_000002075.1 Aplysia californica
TAATGGCTATGAACACACCAGAGACACTTGTCTGAAGTGCCAGTGGACAAGAGAAAAGCTACGTTTCCCCACAGAATTCTACACTTATAGAAGCGAAACTCCCTCTTCGCGATCGCCAATTCGCTGTGAGGAATTGAAACTAAAACATGGCGGCCTGTTGAGGGCACCTTTGGCTGCGCCGCACAGCCAGGCTTCGCGTTGCCATGCACGCTGATGCTAGTGGTAGGGCTTGGAAGACACCTTACATCAGTATTTTAAAACTTTCTTTCTAGATCTACTAAAGATCTTCACAGTCACAATACACTTGATAATAACACTAATTATGAACATTAATTCTGTTGGCAAAATATCTAGATAGATATATATATATATATATATATATAGTCTTGATTAGTACAAGATCTACGATAAGGGGACGCTGACAGTAACATGCTCACTACAATAATATTGTCATTAAACTTAAGGCCATCCAAAGCAAGCAAAAAAGAACTATATAAGCCTTTTCTCCAATTTACTAGAATTATTTCTCACTTTAAAAATTCATCTCTGTGCTTGCATCAGTAGTGTGTACAACAACATGCTTTGTTTAAAGCACGTGCAAGTCTAACAAATACAAGAGATTGGAGAATGTCTCGGTTGCACATAAAATACATAGGCCTATTGTACATGCTGCCAACAACACAAAAATGCAGAAAAGGCCTCAAAATATTGGTTCACACATAAAAGCCAATAATGCAAAACAAAGTAAACAAGAGTGCAACTGGCATATGTTTCCTGAATATATATG
The DNA here is from genome assembly GCF_000002075.1 of Aplysia californica. Classification (NCBI taxonomy): domain Eukaryota; kingdom Metazoa; phylum Mollusca; class Gastropoda; order Aplysiida; family Aplysiidae; genus Aplysia; species Aplysia californica. The sequence goes on from NW_004797738.1 coordinate 385,092, forward strand.
TTCAAAGTCATTTTCTGTGTGTTGGGAGTGTGATTTCTAATTCATGAATGATAGGCTCATTCAGATGTGATAATGAAGAAGTGTCTACAGTCACAACAGAAAGAGTTCCATGGCGAGTGATCACTGGTCAAGGATTTCAGAGCTGTGTACATTTTGAGAAAAATGTATCCCCATACCCTGGATCACATGTCGAGGGGATGGCTTGTCCCCCTGTAATCCCCGCACACAGTAAACAAACACATATTTTTGAACACGAATAAGAAAAAATAAGTGGTCTCTTGTTACGGATCAAATTGAAGTCCTGTTTCAATTCGATTAATTGATAAAAGTGCGTATCGCAATGCGTTGGCCACCCCTGCCCTATAGGCCTATGCTATTTAATAAATACATTCGTCAGACCTGGAATCTTTAATGCCCGCACACAGCAAACAAACACACATTTTTGAACACGTATAAGAAAAAATAAGTGTTGTCTTGTTGCGCATCAAATCGAAGTCCTGTCACAATTCAATCAATTGATAAAAGCGTGTATCGCAGGGCATCGGCTAATCCAGTACTATTACGCTATTTTATAATAATAAATACATTCGTCAGATCTGGAATCATTAATCTTTAATTTTTAATCCCCGCACACAATAAACAAACACACATTCATGAACACGTATAAAAAAATAAGTGGTCTCTTGTTACGGATCAAATTAAAGTCTTGTTACAATTCAATGATTGATAATAGCGCGCATTGCAATGCATTGGCTAACTCGCGTGGGAAGGGAAAGTGAAAGGAATTGAAAATGCTTTCAAAAACAATTATGAAAGTAACATAATTAAAGTAGGACTCCATGTGCTTATAAAGGCCCAAAAAGGTGTATGGATGCGGAAATTAATGTTTCGGATGAAAATAATACGCTATCTCTACTACTGTAGCGTGCGGTCAAAAATTTGATGCGCAACTTATTATCAAATATCTAGGCTACTGAACTATCGAACACCTAGATCTAGATTCTCCTATTTTTACACAATGACTTAGATCTATATCAATTCGTCTTAACCGATGAGTATTTTTTTCAAACATTTGTACACATCTATAGGTTCTATATTATTCTAGAAATTTCTTTAAAGAAAATTCTTTAATAATACTAGCCAGATATAATTTTTTTAAAAATCCCAGTCAATGGTTTCTACAGATTTTTAAAAAGTTTATAGCTGGAGCTAAATCTCTTTTAAAAGCAAGTCCGTCCTTTTTTCTACTTCTGCTGGCGACATAAAGCTAATTATTGAACGCATGTTTTGAGAACATTAATTAGATCTAGATCTAGTGAAAAAATATATTCAGTGTAAAACAAATTTCTTGTAACAAGCGTTGCTACTAAAAAATTACGTAGGCCATATGCGTATGCAAAATGTGTGTGGGAAGCTAGAAGTAGAAGTGCTGTGAACAATCCCATCGTGTTACGGATTTTTTCACAGTTCTGTATATCTTATATTTATTTATAAACTCTTATTCTGCTTTTTCTGTTGTTGCACCCAAAAACACAACAATTTAAAACCTTGATTTCAATCTCTAGTTGCACAGTGAATTCTGTAACTCAAAATTACAAACTGGACAGTAAATGTTCCACTTTTCACTCGTTTGTAAAAGCCGCTCTTGCTTTAAAAGCTATAGGGTTACTTCCGAAAACGATAAATCGTGCCCTCAAGACGCCATTGTTTTCGGTCTTCAATTCCTCACAGGTCACGTGGTACAGTTCCCGTTCTATAAGTGTAGAATGCTGTGCGTTTCCCTGATCTTTCCTCGTTACATACTTGTTTAGGTTCCCTATGCTGGTTGTTTTGGGCCTACCCATTTTTGCCTACGTTTGCCTTCAATTTTGCCAATAAGAGCTAAATGTTGAAGACATTTATATCTATTCAGGTGCCCCAAACACTGCATTTGTCGTTTCCTGATTGCTTTTAACAGTGAGTGTGCCACGTGTGCTTTATCAAGCACTACCTCATTTGATTTCTTTTCCTTCACGATATTCTTAGCAGTCTCCTTAAAAAACACATTTCTGTTGCTTCCATTTTGTTTTCACTGTCTTCAGTGATTGTCCAGAATTCACAGCCATATAAAAGGGTTGCTGTGAATGCTGGAGAATCACTGAAGACTGTGAAAGTAAAATAGCAGCAAGAGTCTACGAATACTTAAATTTGGAACTTCAATTCTTTAAATAACAGGTAAAAACGTACTACTTGGTTTGGGTTTGATTATTTCTAAACCCACTTTAAACGAATAAGATTAGTTAGGCGAAGCGTGCATATTTATCTTCCTTCTGTAATAGGACAAAGTCAATATCATAGACCTGCCTCCTTAGTGGATTAAATTCAAGTTAACTGGCTCGTAATACATTTGTGTAACGACACGGTAAAATCAAACGCTAATAATTTTTTCTATAATCGTCGAGATAACTCATTTGTCTTGATTTTGATGACCCCCCCCCCCCCCTCTTTCTCTCATTTCAATTTTTTAAAAATCATCTAACTCCTGATTTCACCAGGACGTCAAACTTACTCGAACAAACAAAGTTACGCGCCTCGCTTATACGGCGGTCAAAAATTCGTGGCGCAACTTATCCTCAAATATCTCTAACGGGTGAACCAATGCCACCCACACTTTGCACAACAGTGTGCTTTGATTTGTCTTAACTTAATTATATTTTTCCCCACATTAATCGAGGATTTATTAAAAAAAACTTTTCTTCATGAATGTATATAGAATACGATAAATCTCCACCATTCGGAAAATGGGATTGTTCACAGCACTTCTCTCTTCTCGCACACATTTTGTTTACGCATATGTCCTACGTCACAAATCAACAATCACACTTTTTAGCTGCAAAACTTGTTAGAAGAAATTAATTTATAGTAAACAATTTTTGTGCACTGAAGGTTCTCAAAACCTGCGTTATATAAGCATAATGTCGCGATTGAAAAAACATTGACAGATTTGCTTTTAAAAACGGTATTGCCCTCGCCGTAAACTTTTTAAAATCTGTAGAAACCACTAACTTTTGATTTTTAAATTTGTATTTATTAAGGAATTTTCTAGAATTCAGCTAGCAGGTGTTTACAAAAATGTTGATCATTTAGGACAAATTGATACAAGTTATTGTGCAAGAGTTGGAGAACCTATGTTCGATAGTTGAAGAGATATATTTTGACAATAAGCTGCGCCACGAAGTTTTGACAGCACTTGAAAGAATTCGTAACTATGTTATCAGTGTCAGCTAAGCCAAGACAATTGTAACAACAGTGAATGAACCACAGCTGACCCGGGGACACATGGCGCCCTCTTTAAACCACATGGGTTCTTTCCATCGCATGGATACCCGGGCAGAGATGAGGGACAGCCACTTCTCACGATCGATGGGTCACGAAAAGAAAAAAAAAGAGGTAAAAGTTAATTTGCTCCCTCTCTCCCCACCTTTTCTTTTTCTTAAAATAAGCTAAAAGCGTTTTCGGTGCATGCTGTTATGGCGACCCACATGTGGCTACACAGAGTATGAGGAAAACTATCGTGCGTAGTAGGTCGAGTAAGTTCCGAATGGAGGGCTCGTTTAGACTTTTGCCACCCCCCACCCCCCCCCCCCAAAAAAAAAAAAAAAAAAAAAAAAATTTAAAAGAAAGAAAGAAAAAGAAACCACAAACAAAGAAGAACGTATCCTGTTTTTTGAGTGTTGTTAAGTCACCGCTATTTGATTGATAGGCAGTATTTCATATCTTCATCAATGCAATTTAGATTAATTAAATTAGTTTCGTTATGGCTATATTGATATTGGTTTCTGAGTTACTGTCTGGTTGAAAATAAGGAATGGTCATGCTTTTGTTTGAAATGGTTCCCGTTGCATATTCTTCAGAACACTATACTCTAACTCTTTCTG
>NW_004797738.1:390669-391693 GCF_000002075.1 Aplysia californica
AACAGCAGCAACACTAGCAACACTAGCAACAGCAAAATCAGAAACAGCAGCCACAGCAGTAGTTAAATCTTATGGTTAAGAGCTTTGGGGCCATTAAAATTTGCGGCATGTGAACTTAAAACGTTGGGTCCGTACGCTTTTTATGTGCCTATATTACTGTAATAATAACCTGGAGTGCATCCATTTTATCTAGAAACCTTCAGCAAGAGTGCTTTCATAAAGCGTAATTTTTGGAACAATTGTTCAGAAGGGCTTGTTCACATAGCGAACCAATCTATCTCTCTGAGATCTTTTACTTCCTTTCCGGAACTGTGACTTTTTGTTGTTATGCCTTATTGAAAATGTTTGCAGTATGTCAGGCAGACGTTGTGTTTAAAGCCCTCGATAGGTTTAGGTTTTGTTTTTAGCTAATTGTAGGTAACATTTTAAGCTAAACAACGGGTAAGTATTATTGTATTTCTATAAAACAAACAGGAAACATTATCAATTTCATGTCACCTGATAAAACACTCATTCAAAAAATTATTTTGGGAATATTTTGGGAACAAAATGACCCGCATTGAAATGTGACATAAAGCATTGACAGAATAAAGTGTATGCTAAACACGGCCTAGATTAATACAATGACGTCAGCTTTTAACGAAATACAGAAGATGAAAATATAATGGTGGCGTTATGATGCTTTAATGATTGTCCCTGTATTCAAGTCAATGGTTGTTAGATTGGAAGAATCAGCATCAGATCAATCGATACAGATGAGTGAAAAACCTATTAATACTATTAACTCTTAAGAGGAAAAACCTCCAAGCCTAACGACACGGCTAGGCAAGGTGTGAGAAGATTATTGTAACTCTTATCTTCCAGCTCCTTGACTGAAGAACAAGATTGAAGGAAAACCCTCTCCGCTGCTGGAGGACTGGCATGATGAAGATCAAATCTATCTATTTTTCGCTTTTGTTTGCTGTTTGGGAGTGTTGTTCTTGTTCTTGTTCTTGTTCTTGTTCTTGTTCTTCTTGTTCTTGTT
>NW_004797738.1:393547-397226 GCF_000002075.1 Aplysia californica
GAACTAACATGGAGACCTCACATCGGTGAGGGAACTCGGTGCGTCAGAAAAGCTGTAGAGAGGAAGAGCCCGAAACAGCGACGCATTCTCTCCTGATGATCTCCATGCTAGAGTCCGGGATACGTAGCGTTCGGCGGTGAGCAGTGCATACGGCTGTTTAGACTACATACCTACTACCCCCTTCCCCTCCCTACCTCGCAACATGCACAATCTCTTTCTTTTCTCTCACCCCTCCCATTTCTCTCTCTCCCTCTCCCCCCCTCTCTCTCTCTCTCCCTTTCTCTTTCTCTCTTTCTCTTTCTCTCTCTCTCTCTTTTATTCTCTTTCTCTGTCTGGCTGTTTGTCTGTGTGCGTCTATTTCTCTTTTTTCCTCTCTCACTCCGTCTCTCTCACTCTGTCTGTTTATCGTTCTGTATGTCTCTCTCTCTCTCTCTCTCTCTCTCTCTCTCTCTCTCTCTCTCTCTCTCTTTCTATCTCGTTCTCTCTCTTTCTCTCCCTCTCTGTCTGTCTGTCTGTCGGTCTCTCTCTTTCTCCGCCTGTTTCTCTCTCTCTCTCTCTCTCTCTCTCTCTCTCTCTGTGTCTCTCTCTCTCCGTGCAGTCACTGCATGACTGAGCTAACGAGGAATATTTTCCAAGATACATGCGTCTGTCTAATAACCACCCCACCTACCCCTTTGTACGAGGCTAAAACGACATTGATCAAATTACCATTCTCGATCGCCTCTTCCCTCCCTTGTTCTGGCAGTCTGAGCAAGTAATGTCAACACATTTCTCAGACCCGGGTGAAACCTTTCCACTACGGATGATTTCCTCTGTGTTTTGCGCTCCATGTTCTATTTTCTTAGCGGATCTCTGGGAGCCTTGACACCACTCAGGAACACGTCACACAGAGCTGTGGAAGGACTCAGAGATATTGTTACATAACTCTGTGGGCTATGGACCAATGACTTTTAGCACGAAAAACCATATCCCAACCCGAGTGAAGGCCTTCATACTCAAGCCTGAATCTGCTACTACTATTGTTAAAGAGGCGATGCAAAAATAGTTTGTATTTTGCTTGTAAATTAACTTATCATAATAATGTTACAATCGGCATATTATGCCAAAAACAAAGTCCGGATATTTGTTATCATAATTATTCAACTGTTTTATTTTTTCTTCCTTTGAGACCTACATTTAGAGAAACATATGCGACCCTGTGAACTGCACAACTGTGCATTGATTCATATTGCCTACCAATTGTAATTTCGACCTTAATTCCCTAAAAAGCTACATAATGTACGTTTTGTTTTTCTAAGAAAATGTGCGCAAATGACCTTCTATCGACAATATATTTCTGGCAGACATTACTAAACACTTGGGGAAAAGACTATACTCTTCCGATGTTGATCTTTGCCTAGGTCCTGAGAAAAAGTACTTTTGTAAAGAAAAGGATAACTGGAAAAGACCGAATAAATATTATGAGCATAACGTTTACCGCATTCTGCGGCCCAACTGTGGGAGCGAATGAATGCACGAGTGATAATAATGATTCTAAAATATTCCCACGCACTGATTCTAATCTCAAAGGGTAGATCTATAAAAATCTATTGATAACAGCTTGGTATCCTAAAAAAGTTCAAACAGTTATAGTTCAGAAACTCCTAGAGTATTCTTAAACGTACGTTATAGTAAATCAGATGACGATAAGGATGTGCACAGGGGAAACAGATTTGCCCACCAACGAAATCATGTACGTTGCGAAAATAGAACACTAAATCCCATACCCCTATTTCCCTACATTAAAGTTTGCTTAAAATTTTTGGGGTTTTTAAATATCGCGAAGTGGTCGAAACAAACTCCACAAATGATTAAAGCTGGTTTGGTTACAATGAATGTTGCTCTAAAATCGCTCTATTCAATTTAACTAACTGTTTATGCCATTAGGTGCATTAGGGGCACTCAATTATTCACTCCCTCACTCACTCACTCACTCACTCACTCACTCACTCACTCACTCACTCACTCACTTATGTCATCGTCGAAGTGGGGGACTGGGCGCAGAGGATGTCGTGGATTTTGTCCCCTATGTCCTTTTGTTGTGGTATTTTACGACGTTCGCAACTGCATACCTTCATACGAGCGTGCGAGACACACTTAAACATTTTCAGTTTGGTAGGAATTAATTTTGTATTTTGCCCGGGTGGCGTCCGAAGCTTACTCTTATCGATTCTAGGACTACCAAGGGAACCTCCAAGCTTTTTCACCCTTATCCGAGAAGGCTAGGTGTTAGATCTTACAACCCCTAAGATTAGGGGTGTGGCTGTAAGACAGCAGTAAGAAAGAGCCAAGTAGTAGCCAGTAGAAAGGCTGCAGAAAGAGTCAGGAGCCCAGAGGAGGGGGCAAAGGGTGGTGGGGGTGGGGAAAGAAAGTGGAGACGAAAGAAGACGACAGAACATCGTTTGAGAGCAGGAAGGGGGACGAAAGGAGAGAGTTTTAGAGAAAATAATGTTCTTTTGCTGCTAGGTTTCGAGCCTGGGATCTGTTGAATGAGAGGAGAACACCATCATCTCTAGTCCACGAGAGCCCCCTGGTTGTGGTACTGAAATATTTGCGTAGGAAAACAACAAGAAGGTCTATACATAGTAAGTCATAATTTGACTGGAATGTATCCAAAATAGGAGTAAACTCCAATAGTTATGTTCACTCAAACACATACACACACTAACCAACACGCACAAATACACCAACACTCACAAACACACACATTCACATACATGCACACACATTCACACACACACATACGTACACACACACACACACACACACACACACACACACACACACACACACACACACGCAAGCATCGAGAGCAACTTATTTTTGACAACATCATTATAGAGCGAGTAGTTCAACTGTTTTTATTCTATGGACTCCTTTCTGTCTATTAAAAAAAAAGGAGAATAACAATCCCATTGTTCTTTTGTTTACAAAAACCTTGCAACTCGATCTCTTCTATTCTTTTCAGCCCCAAACAAAAACCTCTGGCAACAAAAGAGCGTAACTCTGTCCCTGAAGTCATAATATATCAGTGGGAGGACGACAAAGTCGCCCGGTTCCAGTATACACCAACTACTTTCCAGCCCTTGACGCACCCAGCCATGTCCAAATCGCAAGAGGTTCTTCAGAGAGAAAACGAGGACAGAAGCTTCCAGGGGCCTACGCAACTAAACAAAAATCTGAACCAACGACGGATTCGCCAACTCGAAACGTTCTGACAGCTTTGGGTACTTAAATAGCTGGCTAAGTTGCCGTAAATCGCGCTTACGATCACGGACAGGACAAGTTTTTTTATGTTGTACGTACATGCCTTAATCCCTCGGTTTTGAATAATTTAAAGTGGCGTGACTTGGCTGGCTTTGTTAAAAATGGCAAGCATTCCTTTGGTAATAATTTACTGGCCGACCTACCCCCTCTATCGACCCACGGCCCTATTGCCCACCCACCCATCTCTCCCCTAACCTCTTTCGTGGTAAGAAAAATCCTAACTATCTAAGGTTGGCGTGAGGTCTCGCTTGCGAGCATAACATATCATTTCCTCTAATAAAAAAAAAGAAAAGCTATGGTTTTAGATACGGGCAAATACTTCTTTTTCCCTTTCACTTCTCTCTCTCTCTCTCTCTCTCTCTCTCTCTCTCTC
>NW_004797738.1:397830-399951 GCF_000002075.1 Aplysia californica
CTCTCTCTCACACACACACACACACACACACACGCACTTTCTCTTTCTATCTCTCTCTCTCTCTTTCTCTTTACCTGTCTCTCTCCAACTAGTCGCTTGTAACCTCAAGACAACAAGAACCGAGACGGGGACCCGCAAAGCCGCGGAAGCTTTCCCTGGAGATAAGGGGCTATACACAGCTTGATCTCCCTCATTCACAGGCTCGGTGACTTCGCCGTTTTATGCTTTGGCTACCGATTTGCTGTGCGATATGACAATACCGACCACGGGGGACACTCACCGGTTCTCTGTGGACTTGACAACAGTGCCGGACTAGCCAGGCCACTGATCGAAGGTATGTTCGTATATATATATGATTCATTCCTTCACTACCATTATTTCTAGGTTCGTTGAAGTACAGAAATGATTTCACAAGACCTCTTTTCAGCTGGGTTTATACCAATGTGATTTAACTGAATTAGTGAGGTTTTAAAATATACAAGTTAGAGGAAATTTTTATTCTTTCAAAACGCATTTCAAATATTTGCTTTTGTCTATACGATTCATATAATTTTTCCTCAGACTCAGTCAGACCTGTTTGATTTTAACGTTATCAAAACGCTAAGGAGAAGGAGGAAGTAATTTTGTTTTTAAAAAAGGACTTTGATGGGGGAAGCAGCGCCTTAGAGAAAAAAAAAGGTGGTGGGGGTGGGGTTGGGTTGGGTGTGGTACAATGTAAGGGAATGAATCAATCCAGTTTTTAGGAATACCAAAATCGCATTGTGTGATACTTGATAAGATCAAAGCAGTTCGTTGACGATTGAAGAGTGTATTCCGAGACTCTGAGCAGGAAATTTGTTTTAAAACATTAAAAGGCATTCTCTGTTGCTTGTCAAAGTTATTGTTTTAAACAGACGAGAACTAAACATTCAGATAACTATTTCCACGTAGAAAAAATGATATTGTAAATAGTATAAAACAAAATATATAACAAAATTCCTATATATAATTATATTGACACGATTATGCCTTCATTTGTTATTACCATATCGTTTTATATTTACCTATTTATAGATTCAGTTGAAAATGTTTGCATTTGTCGTTCACTCATTTTCCTATCTCTCTATCCGTCTGTCTGTATATAATATATTATGTATCTATCTATCTATCTATCTATCTATCTATCTATCTATCTATCTATCTATCTATTTTATCTATCTATAGAACAATTTGGAAAATATTCACCATATTTCAAAGAAGACAAGCGGCCTTTAAGTTTATTGGTGCATTTTCGCCTAACGGTTTCCCACCCCTCCACTCCGCCCCTTCCCTCCCTACGCTCCTCTCCTCTTCCCTCCCTGCGATCTGTAGGCGTTTATGTGCACATCGAAATGAATTAATCTTTTTCTTCTCATGTCGTTTCCTTTCCATGAGCCGTTTCGAGTTTCTCACAATATATGTTTTATCGTCGTGCATACAGATTCACCGATCTATTCGTCGATGATTATACCGCAAGCGCCCGTTCGATTTCCCTAAAAGTCCCATTCTTTTGAAGGCACGCTTGTGAAAGCGGTTATGTGATCCTCGCACGGGACGCAACCTAAAGATTTTTTTTTTCAATGCAAAAAACGATCTATCTTTGCCTATAAGGATATATTATACCGACAACCACTCCTTTTACCACTGCAGTGAATAAGAAGTTCACGCTTTATATCAAAACGTTTCCTCATGCTCCAATACCGCAGGGCAGACCTGGCGTTTAAATCAAACACGAACTATTTGTGAACATTTCGTTCATAGACTAGCGTAATGAAATGTGTATTGTACCATACATAAAAAAAAGAAACCATTTCGCCTCGTTTACTTAAGAAAGCAAAAGTTAGCTTACCCTTTCTTTGCATGTTATTGGAACTGGACGATTGTTTCTCACAGTTTGCTGAAGGGCATTGCAGCAATATATTTAAATAGACAAAGAAAGGGTTTATTCAATATGTCGAATAAAAGAAAGGGTCAACTCAACAAATTATGTCGAATAGACAAAATGTTACAGATAAAAATATGATATGTATGCATGTGTGTGAGTGTACGTACGCTTGTGTGTATATATATACGTGTGTGTGTGTGGGGGGGGGGGGGGGGGGG
>NW_004797738.1:402551-405051 GCF_000002075.1 Aplysia californica
AGGGAGGGAGAGAGAAAAAGAAAAAGAGAGAGAGAGAGAGAGCGAGAGAGAGAGACTTAGAGTGGGAGAGGGAGGGAGACAGACTGAGAGAAAGAGAGACGGGGGGAGAGAGAGAGAGAAAGAGAGAGAGAGGCAGAGAGAGAGAGAGAGAGAGAGAGAGAGAGAGAGAGAGAGAGAGAATGCAGCGGTGCTTGCGTGCGTCCAAGACAGCCTGGAAACTCAAATCTCTATATTAATTTGAGCATGTTGTAAGGCACAATTTCAACATGCAGAGCCAACGAAAACAGTTTTCGAAAAAAGATTCCTCTGGACAAATATTTTCCTCTTCAGACCGAAGATATAACCTCTGATCTCTTGACTTCCTCAAACTTTGTGACTTACGACATTTTACGACAAATTAAAACAAACGGGCACTTGGTTGAAGCCATGTAATGTACAGATCTCACAAACCTAGCTTTTGATACCAAGAGAAAGCCCTGTGGAAATGATAAGCCGTACACACAAAGACCTCTTGTCAACGTCTGGACAGCAATTGTTCTGTTTGAAAGGGAGTTGTACAATTTACGACACAGAAATGCAGGAAAAACAAAATGGGGGAGGGGAGAGGGAGAGCCCTGAAGTATCATATTTATTTATTTATTTATTTATTTATTTATTTATTTATTTATTTATTGGGGTGGAGGGAGTTTTGAGAATAATGGATGCTGGTCCAGGTGTTAAACCCATAAAGTTTCATCCATAGCCGATCAGATTAAAATTTGTTGTTTTGTCTAAAGGGGCGTCAAGTCAGCAAACAATCCCGTTTGCTTCACCTCCCCCCAGTCTATTTCTCCCTCCCCTCCTCTCCCCCCCTCTCTCTCTCTCTCTCTCTCTCTCTCTCTCTCTCTCTCTCTCTCTCGTTCTCCCTCGCTACCCCGTTCCCTCTTCCTCTCCCCCCACCCATACATTTACACAAGTATACAAGGGTAGATACGAATACTTTCTCTCTCTCTCTCTCTCTCTCTCTCTCTCTCTCTCTCTCTCTCTCTCTCTCTCTCTCTCTCTTCTTCCTCCCCCCCTCTCTCTTCCCTTATTTTTCAACCACTAGCAACACCTTTTACTGTTAATTAATAGTGTGGTTAAACACTTAACAGTGAAAACCGTCTTTCGCAAACATTTAAAGGTCACACCTCTAGCTCAGTTGAACTCACGTTAGACCACAGTATGGATGGACTTTGCTTAAATGTGAAGTCTGGTGTTGTTCAGCCTAATTGGTTGTTTACCGAGTGGTCAAGACTCTCAGCTCATTTCATCACCATCAATACCCTGGCTCAGGGTAAGGGCAACAGACAAACACTTCACTTTTCCCTATCTTTGACTAGAAAGTTTCTATAATATTCTTTGTTTTTTTCCCTCCATGTTTCTGTACGTCATTCTCTGTGACTCTTCTCTAGATTCAACACCACTGAGTTGCCATCTCCACTGAAATGCCTCGGTCCTATTTAATAATAATAATAATAATAATAATAATAATAATAATAATGATATTAATAATAATAAATAGCATTTGTATAGAGCATATCTCCGCTCAAAAGCAGGCTCTATGCGCTCTACACTATATTATTACCCCAGCAGACCTTAGAACACTCCGAAACATTCTCAGCTTCCCGGGAAGCATACAATGCAAGCAGCTAGTTAAGCGCTCAAACACTAACAAACTGACAAGATCTTTCGTTGTCTACAGCCGTGCACCTATTCCCACCTGGGTGAAGTGAGGAAAATTCGTGTAAAGTGCCTTTCCTAAGGACACAACGTCGGGTCCCTGACGGGATTCGAACCCACGACCTTACGGTTGCGAGTCCGAGAGCCTAACCACTAGGCCACCGACTCTATCGGAGTTGTCGTCTCTTGAATAATATTACAGTGTTGAACGTGACTTTAAATCCCCAGCTCACTGTACCAGAGCGTTAAGTGCAAACACTACAAAGTCCTTCAGGTCCGCTCAGGCTGGACCTTCAGTGATGTTGACATTGCCATTCACGTACATTACTCACGGTCACGCGAAGCATAGGGTGTTGGACCTTCAGGGAAGCAAAGGGAAAATCGAAAGCCTTCTACTTAGAATGTGATGTATTGATTCGAAACCAATCTGTTTGAGTTTAATGCCCCTTACAAAATTGTGCTGTACTGTTAGTGATGAGGTGGGACCTCCGAATTTAACGTCCATCTTTGCTTAGACCGTACTAAGTGGGAACATTCCAAGAACGTGCCTTTCTCAAGGACACGTTTACATTGTTGAACATAGCTGAGCCTCTTTTCCCCGATCGTGAGGGATTTGAGGGGTGTTCTGGTTTGCTCCTGCTTGCCATCGATCATCTGTCGTCCTTTTCTTTCTTTCTTTGTGTGTTTGTTTCTCTCTTTTAACAAATCTAATCTTTGGCAATTTTAAATTATATAAACTAATTGTGCCGTAAAACGCTTACTAAAACATTTCCTCGATCTATTGTTTTAATTCAAAATG
>NW_004797738.1:408289-412071 GCF_000002075.1 Aplysia californica
AGGAGCATAAACAAACAGACACTTTTCCAATCCCAAATAACATGACATTTGAATGGACAGAAATTGTACACAATCATTGATTTTCTCTTCACTTTACCTCACGTTGCAGATATGGAAGAAATTATATTTGGTCAAGATAACGGCCATAAAACTGTTTAGCTCGAATCTAGAAGTTACGACATCTGTCTGGAAATCTTGGTACACATTTATACAAAGAGATAAACTATGTAGACATAAGATAAAAATCCTGGACATATATAATACATGAGTACAGATAAATGAAAAAATAGTTGACAATAAATGAGTCAGTGTAAGTTTAAAAGGATAAATTGGTGGTAAACCTTTCAACAGTCTAAACTGTATGTTAGAAGGGCCTGCCTCTAAACTCTGTCTTTGCTTTTGAATACGACTCCAGCTTTAATTTATCTTTTTTGTGTACACCTGTGCCCCTTATGCTTACTGTCTGCCACCGTTTAAAGACTCAGACCCTATTACCGGCTTGAAAGAGAAAAGAAAATCCCCCATGAGTATGAGTGTGGTTCGCAATTCACCAAAACCCAAACATTATGATCACTTTTATACTTTTATATCTTCAATGCCATTGATCCGGAACGGTTTGTAAGAGACACAGATATTAAAGACTTGCTGGCTTAGGCCTACCCAAAAAAGCAGCATTAATTTTTACCGAAGGCGTCTGGTCTTTTGACATACCAAACCGCCTGACACAGTAGCGACAGGTTATTTAAAGGCAGAGAGCAAGAAAACACAGTGAACTTTTAGACCACAGCTTGTTTTCGATTTTTGGGCTCGTCTTTGACAAAATCTCACTGCCAGTTTCAGGGTATAAATATATTTTTTTTAAGACTCGCGTCTTTATGCACCAAAAGAGCTATTTCTGCGTACACTGGCTTAATGTCTGAGTTATGGCTGTTCTTGTGTTCACGAGCCAAAAGAAATTGACCTCCATGTGTGTGGTCCTTTTCATCGTATGCTATTTCAGGTCTCTTTAATTTAATGCCTCGGGGTGCCCTCCCCCCTCCTCCCAAATCCTCCCAGCCTTCTTCGACGGCATATTAGGTACAAATAACAAATAAGACGGTGAGCCAGATTGGAACTATCTAACAACTTTCCCGAGACTAACATTCCTGACACAGTAGCAGCAAACATTCGCAGGGCCCACACTCTGTGTATTCATTCTCTCTCCTTCAGAGTGTACGCACAAAGGACACTTGCTTGAAATTGTGAGGCTTCACTAACTTGACCTGTCTTGTGTAGAGGATTATATCGCCAGCGTCATTCAACAATCACCCAAGTAGTCCATATTATTTTATAATCATTTATAGGGGTTTCCAGATAAACTTGTTATTCGAATAAAGACATCAAGGGGCATTCTTTTATAATACAGTTTCTTTCTTTTTTGTTATTTCTCCCCCTAGTTTGTTATTGGGATTAATGAGTACATTTGTCAAAGTTCTGCCTTTTCTCCTTTTCTTGACTTTCTCAACACTTCAAAAATGACTTACGTGCTGGTGGAATGGCGTTGACTATCTAGCCGCATGTTGACATTCCTACACTGCCTCTCCAGGACTACCTGAAATCCCGACTTTCAATGACTTCGTGTTCTAGGACCAAGGGGTAATGGATTCGGTGTTTTGGCCAGGTATTACTTCGGATTTTCTGTACTTTCTTCTGAAGTTGACAATATTCTCAGAGCTTTCGCCTCTTGATTGGAAGCCACTTGGTTTAATTTATTACCGGTCTTTTGAGGAAGGTTTCCCTCGCATGACAGGGTGGTTTTGGCCATGTGTGATCGTTATACTTTGAAGATAACGCGCGATGAGAAGAGATGAGAGGAAAAGAGATGGGATGAGTTGTTGGTTGTTCTTTCTTTTTTGGTTAAAGTAATCGTTTTACAGTACGTGCAAAACGATTAGGTCGTAAGTGCAGAATTTGTTATTCATACCAAAATTTTCATCCCTCTTGACAACATAGATTTCATCAGACTAGTATAATCGTGACAGAAAATAATATACACAGTGGTAAAGACTCTCCAACCTCGTCCCCTAGAATCCCCACAACTCCGTGTTTCCTGCCCGGAGGCTTATTTATTTATTTATTTATAATTTATTTATTTATTTATTAAATTTCGCTCTCAAATTCATCTTCAACGTCCTACACACAGACTTCATACGCTGTCTGTACCGGTACATAAAAAGACAAAATGGCAGAGCGTACCATGTTTTTCTGTTCAATTTATTTATGTATTTATCATACAGGGTGATAAAAAAAACAACAACTGTACACATTTTTATGTTAATATTTTCCTCCAAACTGAAGTTTTGCGTTTCAAATTTGTACACAACATTTAGAGTAGTCAGAAGGAATTTGTCTGATATTCTTTTTAGATAAATCCACAGAATAGTTTTGCTCCAGATAGCGCGTAAAAAAACAACCCATTTTCAGCGATGTCCTCATTTTTGTAGCTAGGCCTACCACTAAAAGTCCCAACGATTGCACAATATTGAGAACTACAGTAGTCCAACAGGCCAACAGAAGTTTGCAAACAGTTTTTCTCAGGTTTCTTTTGCCTGCTGAGATCATCGTTAAGATTAGTAAAGAGCAGAGAGCTTTATGTACTGAACATTTCCTCACCACCAACTCATTTCGTAATTTTGCACAAGGTAGGGAAATAATGTTAAAGTGCCCTTAAGTAATGCCTTCTTTAATGTTAAGGGTGGAAATGGTCCGTCAGTTAGGACCTGTAGAGAATCAGAACTATAAATCTCCTGACAAAATGACCAATTCGGGTCAAACGCACACCATTTGCACCCCTTTAAACGTCACCAGCGTTCAGAATATTTAGTAGATGAGCCACATGAGACGTCGTCCGAAGATGATGTCTGCAGCAATGACTTTCCTACATATCAACGGTTCGCATTTTCAAGGCAGATCTTCCTTCATCTATGACTACCATTTTTCTGCTCGCGAAGCTATTAGAGGATGGCAATGTATTCATAACTCCTTGATCATTTTGAAAAACGTGAACATTTCTTCTTTGACATCTGGCTCCTTGACGAAGCTCAAATTCACTTTTCAGGTTATATCAACTCCACAAATGCTCTCTATTTGGGCAACCTCATTCCCTCCCCCTATTGTCTCTAGAAACAGCTCTATACTGTAAGGTGTACAGTGTGCGTGGCTTTGGGTACTCATGGTTGAGTGGATCCTTGTGTTTGGCCACCACTGAACATAACGACCGACGCGTTAAAATGTGTTGAGTCCAAAGGACATATAGACCATTGGTTCTCGAAATTCGAGGACTAAAAAAAATTATTTTTTTTTAACTCTGCAGGAAAAAAGAAATATTTTTGAAAGCTACAGGGATGGAAATATTAGATTTTAAAGATAAAAGGAAGGGAAAAAACAAACCAGTCATTTCATGACTGTCCTTACAAGATCTTTTAAATTAGTGCATTTTGCAATTACAGATGGTTTTTACAAAGCCATTTCTGTTTTAAAAAATAAGTTGTTTTAAATGAATTTTATGTCAAACAGATTCTTTCTGAATGAATTATATCTCTTTCAAATTACAACATTCTAGTACAAATTTTGTGCGAGATATTTAGAAAAATGTTGTACAGTTTTTCTTTGGATCACCCTGTATTTTCCAGCTCATATTATATCTGCCAGTCGTCTCATTTTGGCAACGTAGCCTACCTGAGCAAGGAAGAAAGGAACTTTCTTAACTTTTTTTGTATATAATATATATACCCCCCCCCCCC
>NW_004797738.1:415273-430523 GCF_000002075.1 Aplysia californica
TATTGCTTTAGCCAAAATCGAGCAATCGCCTCCTTTTGCATCGGTCCGAGACCTCTCGGTCGTAAGCTGCTTCCTTTTGGCTTTCCTGAGCTTCGTCTTTCCGCTTGAGCAACTATCTACTAATACCAAAGTTGATTTCGAGCACTTTCGTAATTGGTATAAAAAACAACTGTTTGTGCAACGCACGCACGCGCGCGCACACATACACACACACACACACACACACACATACACACACACACACACACACACACACGCACACGCACAAACTCACACAAACACGCACGGGCGCGCACACACAGACACACGCACACCCAATATCTCTTCCTCTCCTCATCTCTCCCCCTCTCTCTTCCCACCTCTTTTTATCTCTCTTGCTCTTTCTCTCTTATCCTCTCCAAGAACTGGTGGTATGTGTGTGTGTGTGAGTGTGTGTGTCCTTCTCTCTCTTACATGTACACACGACATTACCCATGACCAACAAACCCACCCAGAAGCTTCGTTACCTTTGTATTTCGGACACTACCTGGTCCTGACATGAAGGGTCACTGTGAATGGCGGAGCAATTAGCTCGGGGTTGGGGGGGGGGTGAAAAGGAAGAGCGAAAGATGAAACTTTAATGCAGAGACAACATTCCAAAAGCAATCAGCGTTGTGGTGACCATGTGCCTCGCCGTCGCACGAAGACCTGAGTTCGATTCCCGTAAGGGGAGAATTTTTTTAGCGACTATCTTAATCTCTCAGCCTGCTAAGTTATTGTTTTCCCTCTCAGTCCGCGTCGTCGCTGACAGGTGGGGTCGAAATCCACCTCCAAAAAATGTAAATGTGAAATAGCGTGGTGGAATCAGGCTCTCGTCAAAATAATCAAAGAGAAGAAACTTGCATTTTTCTGCAGGTTTGTGAATTTTTATGAGATTTTTGTTCATGCCCATTAAAGAACTCATTTCTGTGTGGACATTTCTTTAAAATGTTTATTAAAGGCACAACAAAAGTAAATTTTCAGTTACCACAGACTCTTAAGCTAAGGAAATAACTAATCTTTGGCGGCCATTTTCTCACTAATTTTACCCCTGAAAACAGGTGACCCCAACCTTCTTCATTCGTAAATATATCAACTTGTATTCAAAATAAATGGATATTTTTTTCATACAAATAAAGACAAGTGAAGAAGCTTTAAGATGATACTAATAACCCTACATCCCCAAAAATTGACGAAAGCCTGATTCCCCCACGCTGCCTCGCAAATGGTTCCGATAGGAGCGGCAAACACTTGCCTGAAAAAACCCCCTCCAAAACACCCAAAGAAACACCATATACCAGCACATGTGCATAGATTGCCAGGTGCGTCATTTTACCTTTAGATGAGTCGCTCCTGTTGCCATCAGTCAGAGAGTTTGTTCATTACCTCCAACACACAGAACATAAAAAGGCCATAAAAACTCAAGAGGTTTTTTTTGGCGCTGCTCCTGCGGCGACAAGGTCGTGTTTACATCGGCTCTGCTTGTTTTGGATTCTTTTTAAGTTGATCAGAAAGGCATCAAGAACAATTTGTAGAGACCTAAGTAACTTTGAATATCTGCACAAGACAAACGTTCTAAAAAAAGGCGGAAATAATGCTTAGTGACCATAGCCGTCCACTCACATCGGAATTTCACCTATCAACCTGTAGTAAACGATACATTTTCAAAAAAGCAAGAACAGAGAGATATAGAAATTAAAAAGAGAAAGAGAGAGAGAAAGAGAGAGAGAGAGAGAGAGAGAGAGAGAAAGAAAGAGAGAGAGAGGGGGGGGGAGAAAGAGATAGATAGATAGATAGATAGATAGATAGATAGATAGATAGATAGATAGATAGATAGATAGATAGATAGATAGATAGAGACAGAGAGAGAGAGAGAGAGAGAGAAAGAGAGAGAGAGAAAGAGAGAGAGAGAGAGAGAGAGAGAGAGAGAGAGAGAGAGAGAGAGAGAGAGAGAGAAAGAATGTTTTACTGAGCGCGTTGACATGTATTTACTAATGTCCTGTCTTGTTGTGCGTATGCGTGAGTGCCACTAACCTTTGTGACGTCTACTGCCATTGTTAACGACCAAGACAAATTTCTCGCTGCGAGATGAATAAAGATTGTCATTGTCATTGTCATTGTCTTTTTTAGTATATGGTAGTGTAGTATGGCCTTTACACTCTCCAGCCTTCTTCCCATAATTCCTCTCTCAATTCCAAGGTTTTTAGTCGTTACCCGTTTTCCAACGTTCACGGAGTACTACCTTAGACATTATTCATGAGACGACAACAATAATTACGATGAATGTTTTAGAGGGCAATATTAGCTGGAGCAGACGTACCCAGGCACCTTTATTGAGCTACCTGTGTTGTGGTGTGAAGATACCCGTGGATGGTTTATTGCCCGTTTAAAAACTTAAAGATCATTTAGGAGACGAGACTTCAATATTTAATGCCCAAACCCGATAAGACATAGTATAGTGGGTGGAGAACGTTGAAATCATTCCAGGTCAACCCAGGCTCAAGAATGGCCTGTTCTAATGTGAAGACACCCATATGACGTAACTCAAGTTCTTCCTGACCTGTCAGTTATCTGTGCCTGGCTGTGTCCGGCCTGCCTGAGGCTAGATATTGTTTGCCCGTTGTTTGACGTTGTCTCGACCTGTCTGTCACATATCTCTCCATGACGTCTTCTTTTGGTGTGGTCAGATCTTTCCCGCCGGGCAAATAGAGTGGGCTCTTAGCACCAGGATTCAAAGCTATTTCAATTCCGAATGTAATCACAACTGTTTGCTCTTGAATCAGGCTGTAGATAATACGCCGTGAAAGCCAGGCGACACAATAACAGCCAGAAACCGTAGTGTGTCATTTTGCGGGATATTTGTCAAGACGAGGTGTCTACAACGTTCAAGTACTGAAAGGGTCTTAATTCTTCTTCTAAGATTTATGATCTCGAATTATATTGGATTAACGTCACTGTTTCAGATAACTAATATTGATTGCACTTCGGGATTTTTTCTTTTAAAGACGATCTGTGTTTAAACTGACACAGAGAATCAACATAAAAAACACACGTTTTGTTGTATGTGGGGCACAGGCTTGATTTTTCCGTTCTGATGTCATGGTGGGGTCGGCAAAAGCATGCAGGTGAAAGTTACGAAGTGAACTAAGATCTAAACGACGTCTGTTTTCAATCTTAAAGCTCAAAGACTCTCCCAAGACCGGGAAAAATACAACAAATTGTGCATGAAACGTGACCAAATCAAACTGAAGTGAATTGTATCATTAGAGTCAAGGGAGAAACAAGAACTTGAAGACAATAGAGAAATCAATTGTAATGGCAAGGAGAGAGAAGAGAAATGACATGAGCGAGATAAAGTTTTGAATAATTTTTTTTTTAATCCCTACTTCAAAACCCTCACACACAAACACACACACACACATACACACACACACACACACACACACGCACGCACGCACACACACACACACACACACACACACACACACACACACACATACTCGTACAAACATGCTCACACCACGAAAGAAACATCTGTATTCTCACTGTTGTCTACTGGAATTGACCAAAAGATAGTGTAGGTGTCAGTCGGACAAGTAACAGATAAACTTTAAATAGAGAATTGATTCTATTTTTCTGCTTAGATTTATTACCACAGTTTGTTTGTTTAATGTCAGGGTGTGAGATAAAACTGATATTAATGACACCATAATATCAATGTTGCAAAAGATGGTGTGGTATTTAAATTTAGGTGAACTAAAAAGCTTTGATGGGAAAGCGGAATTATAAAAAAAAATCATCTTAGGCACTGGCAGAACAAATGGGTGTGACACATGTTATGGCATACTTTTATCTCCCCTTAAAAAACCGTGACGTCATCTATCACTGATAGGGCTGAGGCAAGTGAGTGGAGAGGCATCATAGACTTGCATTAACACAATATCCCAGATGTTCACTTCCATGGTTGCCACTCTGTGCCCTCTATAAATACTTCGCTGTCCTTGGTGTCAACGATGTGTTCAACAACTCGAATGCAAGCCCAACATGTTCCTACTTTCCCTTCATTTGTTTTAAAATAAAGTCGAACGAATACTGGGGTCCATGGGGAACCTGATTTAAATCCGGGTGCACAGTAACGGATATTATAATTCAAGTCGATGGGAAGCATTAACCCAGGGTTATCCATTTCGCAGCCCAGTGTGATACCAGCTGATCTTAAAGAGTGTCCTCTTGTGAAATAATGAGGGAAAAAGCTCGTATATGCAGAAAATAGTACACGCTACATGTGTTTATTCTGGCTTTGTAATTTGGAAATCAGCAATTGTGAATTTTAAAAGCACAAAAATTTTTTTGGTTTAAACCACGGATACGTAGCACTCTGAGTATTTTAGATTTGATAATCCTGCTGACTGAAATGACAAATGCACTTAATAATCGTTATTTTGTCGACGTACGTCTTGTTACTCAAAGACAACCGTTAAACAATGTATTTCGAATTTTGATAATACTGTTGTCATTGTGGTTTAACTGCTATCCCGTAGATCCTTCATATCTTACCAAGTGCATGTCAAAGCGAAACCAAAGGTCGCCGTATCGTTAACATCTGGCTAAGCTTTCTTTACTTAAACTAATACAGGTCCTTGTGTCTTTTCCAGGGCAAAGCCAACCCTTCAAATCGAGAGTCAACAACGGGGACACTTCTGAAAACTAATACGGCTTCTGGTGAGGCCTCCCGATCGATTCTTACCAGGAGTGCGGAGCAGACAACAACATGGAGCACGCCGAGGAACTAGGTGGACAGTTCTGTGATTCTTGACATAGTGACCAAAGAAGATCGGGTGTCTACTACTCTGCGGAAGTGAAAGTTGAGCACTTTGTTATTCATATTATTTTTGCCCTCCCACTGGAAAATACAAGTTGATTATTGATTGCCATAGTTTTTAAAGATAAATTCACCAATAAAAATGGGAGGATTTCACTGTCGCTTTCTAAAATACAACGAACATGATCCCAAAGACTGTATATCACTCTTTAAAAGGATGCATAAGGACTATGACAATAAATTGCGGAAAAATGTGATTTAAAAACAAGCATGAGAAACTGAATGAGGAACAGAATCCAGAAGAAACGGTTTGTATTAGTGGACTGAAAAGCCATAAAGAATGGGAAAAGATTGTGTTATTTAATGGAAAACAAAACATTGTAAAACAAAAGACAATAACATTATGAGTTAAACATCGTGGAATGTGAATCAAAGTGAAAGGGAAAAGAATGTAATATTCTGACGTGACCTGGAGAAGGAGAGAGAAAGAAAGCACGATGAAAAAACAAAGACAAGACCAATAGCAATAACAGGGATAACGAAACAAAAATAAAAAGCAAAGCAGCAAATTACCAAGAAAAAAAACCCCGAAAAAAAACCGGCGCCACCGAACAACACACCTGTCAGCTCACAGTGGATAACTAGGCAGGACCAAAACCAGGAATAACGTGCAAATCAGCAACACACCTGTCAAGTCACAATTGGACTTTGCAAAAACGTCATATCACCATGGAGATGAGTCATCTGTACCACGACGGCAGCCGCGGGGGTCCGACCATCGAGCTGGATGTCAAAGAACAGATGCGGACACGTGAAGTCAACGCCCGCGAGGAACGAAACTTCGAGAAGAAGAGCAGGACTTTTGAGAAGGCTAAGGTTCTGTGTGAGAAGAACACAACGTGGGAAAGGTGGCGAGTCGGGCAGACGCTGCATGTGAGGCCTTTCTTTGTTTGTCTTTTGATATTGTTTGTTTGTTTGTATAGTATAGGGTTTTACGGCGCTCGCAACTGCATAAGGTCATATGAGCGCGCGGGACACACCTAATACTTTTTCGTTGGTAGGAAATTTTGAATTTTGCCCGGGTGGCGGCCGAAGCCTACTCTTATCGATTTTAGACCACCAAGGGATCTTTAACGTGCGCAACTTGCACACGGGCCCTCCGAGATTTTTCGCCCTTGTCCGAGAAGGCTAGGTGTAGAGCTTTCCTACCAGAAGATCAGGGGTGTGGCAGAAAGACAGCAGTTAGGAGGAGCCAAGGAGTAGCAGTAGAAAGGCTGCAGAAAGAGTCAGGAGCCCAGAGGAGGGGGCAAAGGAGGTGAGGGGGTGGGGGCAGAAAGTGGAAATGAAAGCAGACAACAGAACATTGTTAGAGATCAGGAAAGGATGTGAAAGGAGACAATTTTAGAGAAGAACATTTTTTTTTGGTCGCTACCCGGAATCGAACCCGGGACCTTTGAATGAGAGGCCAACACCTTAACCTCTTGGCCACGAGAGCCCCCCTTGTCTTTTGATAGATGTAAAACATATAATGCATGCTGTAGAGCATGGATACGAGCCCATAAATGCTACTCTTCTTATTCTTCTTCTTCTTCTTCTTCTTCTTCTTCTTCTTCTTCTTCTTCTTCTTCTTCAGTATCTGGACCTTCGTCTTCTTGACCTAGTTTTTCCGATCTTGCTGCAACAAAAAAACAACCCAAGATCTTTTGCTCTAATGCCTGCCTTCATTGTTTTGGGTCCACGCCAGACTTCTATATCTCGCTCCCATCTTCTATTTGGTCTCCCCTTTTACTCTTGCCTTCTACTTTCACTTTCAGAAGATGTTTTTCGAGTGAATCATGGCGTTAGATTCACAAAAAGTTGTTTAGGTTTTGTTTAATTTTCTTCTGGAGGAAAGTTTGTGTTTCTATACCGATTCTACTCTTTACTTTTTCATTCTTTATTTTCGGTATCTACGATATTCTAGAAGTTATTCTGTAACAGTTCATGTCAAAACCCTAATCATTTTGAATCATATTCACTGATGATCCGTGCTTAACATCTGCATATCGCGGTAGTGAAGATGGTACTTTTTAGAAGCTTTTTACCTGATCATAAAATTCATTTTCGATTACTTTTTTCCAGACTGCACCTTTTCCTATAAATTGTGCAAAGAAGAAAGTTTTGGTGGTGATGATCTAATGTTGATTCTTACTTATTTTATTTAGTTGTCGAATGATGCTTCTTCGAGCAGGACACCACGGGAACGTATTACTCGTGACATTAAATTCAACATTGTAATTAGAAATGTGATCACTTCTGCAAAATTGTTCAATAACTACTTTTTCAATTCCTTAGCCCAAAGAGTACCTGGTAGCAATTTTGATGTCCAAACCCTCCCTTACGCTAGGACAAAATAGCAGTTAGGGAAATACTTATTCAAGTCCACAATCTTAAACCCAAAGGGTGTTGAATGAACTATTACAATAAAGCAATTTTGCAACAGTTGCAGTAACAATGATAACGACAACACTAACACTGCCACCAGCACCATCACTACCATTACCATTACCACCTCCACCACTACTATCGCCACTACCACAACAACTGTGACTATCACCACTACCATTACTACTACCACCACCACCACAACCATCACCACTACCCCCACCACCACTATCATCACCACTACCACCTCCACCACTACTATCACCACTATACATTCGTCACTAATATCACTTGAAGTTATGAAACAAACAACAACAATTATTCGCTTCTTAAAATATTATAATTCACCTTTTCAGACAATATGGGAGAGAACTCCCCGTTTGGAGAGAAGTTTGGCAATCGAGAAAGCAAGAGTTGAGGCCCTTCAACGAGCAATCCTGGCACGGTCTTACAAACGGCCGGACAACGTTCCAGTACCTCAGCCGATGGTCATTAGGGAGGACGTTGTCCGCAGGTAACTGTACCTCGGAACACTGACTTCACCGCTGTATGATCTCAGTTTTAAAAAATACGCTATAGTTTTACAGGCCTTGTAAACCATTCTTGTTTACGTTTAAAAACGGATTTGTATACGTAATCACCGGCAAAAGCCTGACCGAAAACAATACCTTTTGAGAAGCACGTACAATGTTGGATTTTTTTTAATAGGAAAAGAAACATGTTTATATGGTGAACCTCAAAAACTGAGTACAGAGAGATAACAATCCGAGAAAACACACACATACACACATACACACACACACACACACACACACACACACACACACACACACAAACACACACACACACACACACACACACACACACACACACACACACACACAAATCACCCCCCCCCCAACCAAAAAGGAACCAAAAAAAACCCCCCAAAATAAAAACCAACAACAGCAATAACATCAAACAAACTGATACTCACTGATAGGGGCGTTAAACCTATACCATTTCACCATTTTCACTATCAAACAAACAAAAAATAATGAAAAACCTTTTTTTTTCTCTGGGAACCAAATACAAAACTGTACTGGCGTTAAAAAGGAAAGTGCAACTTTCTGATTGTGTGTAAAATCTAGTCTTTTGAGTCTTTGTGTTTTTCCTTTCATGTACGTAATATGTACTCAAAAGTAGGCCACATAATAAAAATATCATGTTAATGCTTTAGTTAGTGTTTACAGCACCAACTTTAAAGAAAAGAAGAAAATTTACATTTTTGCTCGACCTCGTGGCTGATTGATTTTTTTCTGTTCGTTGTTTCGTAAAATGAAGTTCATGAAGTCTATGTTTGTGAAAAGCAGCAAGAACATTTGATCATTGTCACTGAAGGAAGATGACAGGTTTAACTCAACTTTAGAGAAATTGAGTCATAGGCATACTCTGCAAGTTTCTGCTGTTGTCAGGACATTCGACGCCTGCTCTTCTGTTGACCTTGAGTGTCCTGGCAACAGCAAAAACGCGTGGAGCATGCCGATGGATCGATTTCCCTCATGTTGAGTGAATCCTACCATCTTTCTTGGGTGACAATGATCATAGTATGTTGCTGTTAAGTTATTTAAGAGGACAGATCTTTTATTTCAGCGTCCACCTTCGATAAGACTGGGCCAATGGGGGAATTTGTGTACAGTGCCTTTTCCAAGGTCGTTGCGTTGGACCAAGCTGAGCACCAAATCCCCGAACCTACAGTCTCACGATAACGAATCTGAGCCTAGCCACTAGAATAACGACACCACCTTTGTCTGTCTGTCTGTCTGTCTGTCTGTCTGTCTGTCTGTCTGTCTGTCTGTCTGTCTGGCTGGCTGTCTGTCTGTCTGTCTGTCTGTCTGTCTGTCTTACTTTTTCTTTTTTTTTAATGACTGTCATTATTTCTTACTTCTGAAAACAAATCCCTTTTTATTTCCTTTCAGCCAACTCACGAAGAGCGCCCAAAAGAAAAAGCGCCGTCGTGACAGGGCCCGACAGCGCATGCGCCGACAGAAAGCCGAGCAAGAGAAGCCCCTCAACACTGACGTGGGTGTCCAGGAGAGACACGTCCAGAAACCACCTGACTTCGTCAAGAGGAGCGAGCACGTAGTCAAGGCCCTGGCTCGCCTCAACTGGCGCCAGGAAACCCGTCGACGTGACCACCTCAAATTCAAAGAAGAGCTGGAGGAGTTCAGCAAACCAGTCATCGACAGAGCTAGGGTGGTCCTGAAGGGGAGAAACGACATCGACGTCGATAATATGCTGGATAAACTGGAGAACTATTTCACTCCACACAGCAATCACACTGGGTTTACAACGACTTCACGGCGAACTCAGAAGAAAATGGGCGGCAGTACAAACACTCTAGCCTCGAAGAGCTCGCAGAGCCAGAGTACTTCCAGTTTGGTTGGTGAATTCCGACTCACGGAGGGAAACCTGCTCAAGTTAGATGGAGGGCAGTCTAGCGCGGTTGGTAGTGGTGGCGGCGGCGGTGGCGATGATGATGATGATGCAGACGACCCGAGTTTGCTTCTGCTGTCTGTAGCGGCGTCTTCTCAGACTGATTTGACATCTTCTGAACTGATACCAGACGTGCCCAATGACGTAGTAGGAAACAGACAGAAGAATGACGCAAACAGTGGTGACGTCAGTTCTCCTGATGATCACACCAATAAAAGAAAAACAGATCTCTCCCTTTCATCAGAAAACCTAACTACATTTACAGCTGAAGAGGCTCGGCGCATCAGCGAAGAATTTTCAAATGTTGGAAAGGATTCTCAAACTTTTCATTTACCTCCGATAATTGACGGACTTTATGGAATGTCTCTCACTTACAGGGGAACTGAACACACCAAAGACTCCAAAAACTCTACCTCTGTCAAATCACGACACGGCAGAAGCCAAAGCCAACCTGTACACAACAACAGTGTCACATCCAGCGATGCAGGAGCAACGAACTCTCCCACTAACAAAGACATATTCTCGCCTTCAACAAGCGTATCAAACGTAATTCTAGAAGAAGATGAACCGGAAGATCAGGCACAGGCAGGCATAACCCCCTCCTCTCAGCACATGAGCCAGCAGCAAACGTCGTATTTCATGTCCCGTCATCACAACAGCGGCGGTTTCTCGGACAATGGCAATGATGAGATCCGCAGTACGGCCTCGTACGCTCTCAGTACTGTGATAGGTCTTCCCAGGGTGTGGCGTCAGACCGCCGCCAAGAAAAAGGAACAGCCGGCCCCGGACGCCACGCCCAGCGCCATAGCCAGAAAGCACAGAAGGATGAGGTCCAACCCAAGATTATAGGATATTTCTTATTTTAGGTCTAAAAATACTGTTGTTGTTGCTGTTGTTTGTCTATTGTTATCATTTTTGAACTACATCTGAATCGTGGAGCGCTGTGAGCTCAGTTGGTTCCAAGCTTGTTATCAGGGTGTTGATTCAAAGTTCTAAAGACAGCAAACTATCAATAATAGCTTTATTGTCATAATCGTTTGATATAGGTGGAACTCCTTGTTCAACACTGTAAGGTCAGTTAAGAAGTCGGACCTTCGCTTCGATAAGATCGGTCCGAGCGAGTGAAGTGCTTTTTCCTTATTCATCAGCCATTCCTATGTCAATAACCGTCCTTTGAGAATTCGAACTAGAGTAAACGACATCCTAGCACAGCTTGGTACCTACTGAGCTATCAATGTGCCTTAATCTTTTGGGGGTATTTTCTAGCTCATCACAACGTGCACCATAAAAGCGGGGCTATCGAAGTAAGGTCTCGGATTTAACGTTTATTTTTTAAAAGACCGAACTAAGAGATGGAGAGCCAGGAAAACTCCAGTTAGAAAAATTCAAGAATATTCTGTTTCGGGTTAGAGCAAAGTTTGCGACCAAGGAACAATCCAAGTGGATATACTAACCGAACAAAATATGTGAACCTTCTTATTTCGATTTACAGAAAATTCCTGGAATTTACATTTCGCCTTATTGGTTTCTGGATGTTAACGGAAGATCTGAAGAGTGTTAAAATATGGTCACACATTATCTACGCTTGTTACGACCAAGCCTTTCATATCGGAGAACACTCAAATGCCAACTTTTCAACATCAACATTTTTCCATTTCGGATCAGGTAACTAGCAAGGGGCGGGGCTCTTCCTTGCGTTTCGTGTTTCGATCATCATCAAGAGCAACTATCATTTGCCTTTGGCGATGAAGCAACGAAGACGATAGTCCTTCCATTTCTTTTTGTGGGATCCGCTATTTTTGTCGTATTTTCGAACAGCACTATTCCCTTTTGTGTCAATTGATACCACAAGTTTAGATAACAAACTACCCCCTCAAGAACTCTGTGGTGAGTGAGCACAACATGGACCAGAACCCAAATTCAGTGGATAAACTCAGTTTTCGCAGGTCTCCTAAACACTTTTGCCACAAGTTAATAGATAACAAACACGATTAATATGCTCTTCAGATTCAACAAGAATGGCTAGGTCCCTAGTGTGTTTTGCTTACAAAGTCCGGTTTTCTATATATATTTATGAAGTGATGACAACCTAACAAAGATGGCGGTTTCTGTAATGGGTTTAAATACACGTAGATCGACATGTTTCCTGGAAAAACCCTGTGAACAGTGTACCAACATTAAGATGTTCTCTGCACGTGTAGCCAAGCATTACCTCGGGTTTTATACGCGAGTATTCTCTACTACTACTATAATTGCCTTATGGATGTTATTCATCTTTCATTTTTGCATAGCATTTACAATGCTTCATTAGATTATTTATTTATTCAATTCATACAAACTGTTTGGCTTGTGTGTGTTATTTCTGTTAATGTTGTTATTCGGAATAGTTAGCAAGGACCGACCCAGTATTTTTATATATAACAGTTTTTTTTTTAAAAACCCACACAATTGTTCATAGGATGAGCGCTAATTGCATACACTAAAGCGTCTAGTAGTTCCGGACCTATTCATGCTAAACTGTAAAGTGATAAAAACAAGTCCTCTTTGTAGGACCAAATTCTGCACAAGTCTGTTATTTAAAAAAAATGTAATTTTAAAGGTTTTTCTCCCTCATTAAATACTATCAGGATCATTTGGAAAGCAGACTGCGTCGACCCAGCCTGTCTCACAACCAACCTCTCAATAGAGAGATTCTCCCCACACGGGAATCGAACTCACGTCTCCTGTGTGCGACGATGAAGCGCCTTACTACCATTCCACAGATCCTGGTCATATCTGTAAAAATCTTATATCTTCCTGGGCTTCACGTAATGTGAAGTGTAGTATGGACTCTCTCTTTATCCTTCTTCCTCTCTTCTCTCTCTCTCTCTCTCTCTCTCTCTCTCTCTCTCTCTCTCTCTCTCTCTCTCTCTATCTTCGTCTGTCTCTTGATATTGGTGATTACTAAAGCAGTATGCATAAATCGGATTTTTAAAAGTTTAGTTTCAAAAATAGTTTTACCGCACTTGCACCACTAAAATGCCACTAAAGTGCCAATGATTAGAGGTATTACTGGAGAGTAACATGCAAACAAAAGAAGAAGGAGAGATAAGGACAATAGATATTTGATAGACAAGAAGGACCAATCCGCACCAAAGCACATATTGGCCACCCAC
This sequence comes from Aplysia californica, assembly GCF_000002075.1. NCBI lineage: Eukaryota > Metazoa > Mollusca > Gastropoda > Aplysiida > Aplysiidae > Aplysia > Aplysia californica. The sequence goes on from NW_004797738.1 coordinate 428,168, forward strand.
AGGTGGTAGACATAGAGGATAGATTTGGTTTATATATCAGTAAAGGAGAGACGTGGTCAATACGTTGGGAATCAAGGACGGTTTAAAGGTGTTAAACATTTTGATAAATGTTTTAAGATTATTCTAGAAACAGAACCTCCACATTCATTGTCGGCATATGTGTTTTAGTTTTAGTACGCATTTTGCCGCACTTGCAACACAATTAAGTCATATAAGTGCCGAAGATCAGAGGTGTTACAAAAGAGTTACAATAAAAGAATGACAAGGGATCAGGACGATAGGTGTTTGATCGATAGGAAAGAAGGAACAATCCACACCAGAGCACCCGCCAACCACTTGCGGTACAGGTTTACTTCAGCCTTCCTTTCGGAACCTAGGTGAGCTAGAACGCACGCCCTGCAAGCCTTCATTCATTGTGGAGCCAACATGGGAGTAGCCATGATATCATGCAGTTCAGGGGCGGCTCGTGGGGCAAAAAAGTGGGTGTGCACAATAATAACTAAGCTATCGCATGCTGAAGATAGTCAAGGGCATAGTAGTACATGTAAATGAGACGGTGTATAATTTTAGGATATTTTGGGTGGTGAGGGAGGGCCTCGTGCTTTTATTTTCATTTTTTTTACTTGTCGCTTTGATTTCTTGTACTGGATTTGTTTGTTAGCTAACATCAATTTCGTTCATCCTGTATTAGAACTGAACTCTCAAGTACATGATTTAATAACTGTCTCTATTCCGCCACAAAACCATTCCAAGGCACAACTCATAGGACGGTCACGTTCACCTCCCTCAGGTTCACGGTTACAGAGTCACTTTAAAGGTCCACGTTTATTTTTTTCTTCTAAATTCTGTGCTTGAAAATTGTACCAACAAGTTCTATTATACCGGACGTGTTGAAAAAGGAAACATTTGGCTGTGATCGTCCACGTGTACGAAGAGACACAAATGAGACTATCTGTCATGCACAAAAGACTATTTTTGTGGTCTTATTTTTAGAATGGGGGTGGGGGGCTGAAGAAGACCCTAGTCTTATTGTCCGTCTCCGAGAGGATAAAATCAAGTGAGAGGAGAGTCCGAACAACTCCTCAAGTTTAAAAAGAGACCTTTTGAGATTCCAACTATGATTATAAGAGAGACCTTTTTGGGATTCGAACTAGGATTATTTGCACTATGGTGTAGCAAGATACGTACCAACAAAGTTAGAGATATGCAACTGGAGATGTGGGCAATAATGATGTGAACTTTTACAAAAGGGTGAAGTGATGGATTGGCTAACCTTTGACCTTCCCTTGAATGTGCTCGTAAAAATTCTTCGTACACAAACATCCCTACTAATTTATAAAATATAGGTTTCGCTGGTTTGACTGATGGAAAACATATTTTGCAAAGAAGAAACCATTATGCGGAGTCTCGCCTCTTAGATATTGTATAACTTGTTTCTATCATACAGTGTACATTTTGCTCTCAGAAAACGATTAATGTCACACTGATCGAACTCTGTCCTCAATTGGATTATTTCACCTGCGTCTGTGGTTTAATGGTTCGGTTTATTGGTTTGCATTTTTAGTAAGGAACACACATCCATCTACATGTGAGGAAGAAAATTATTTTATCAAGTATTTCTGTCCCTCCTTCAGAGATGAAGGTTGACCCTGATCACAAGGTCGAAGCATGCTATTTGTTCTCTCGCTAATTTGATAGTGTCGATTGGGGACTTACATTAATAGAAATACTTTTACGCTATGACTTTTTTGGAGCCCACTAGAGGGAAGTTAAAGGTGAGGCAGTCCATTACTTCACTGTCCTGTGCGACTTATCTTTATCAGTTTGTTCAAGAACTCTCATGTCGTTCACAAATGTGTTGCTTGATATTAATTCAGTCGTTATCACCCAGAGTCTTATAGTTCAAATCCTAAAATAGTGCATTCTTGAACTTGGATTGGTTTTTTTTTCGTGTGTGGGGGGTCTTGGCAGTGGGTCGAGATGTTTTCCGACTGGTTAAATTTTGAGGTTTGCAGTGTCACAAAGGGGTCCTTAACAGTCATGAGGTCCTCCTTAGATAACTAGTAGCAGTAAAGTTTAATCTCCCACGTCTTCGCACTTCAAGACGGCCCCAGCCTGGTGTTTCCTGTTTCAGCGAGACATCACTGTTACCGCACTGTGACCCACTCGGCTACACCGCCTGGTCAAGTAGTTCACAACGAGGGCTATACTTTACCTTTACCGATAGTTTTATCGTGTTGAAAATAACGTCTCCGCCATACAGTGATATTTCTAGTTGGACAAACAGACTGTTATATATTCATCCAGACATTATAGGTGATCAACATCCATTTAACTGATTGGAAACGAATAGCCC
>NW_004797738.1:431344-432106 GCF_000002075.1 Aplysia californica
TATTATGCAATTGTATGAAAGTGGCATGATTTTCTAAGAAGTATGACGCCCTATTTCGCTTTGTAGCTTCATTGTGAATTGTTCGTTTTCACTCAATAAACAGACCACATTACGTGAATGGTCTCCTCAACAATAAAGAACCCCGAATGGAATTGTATAGCAGAGGCGATACACCCAGCTGAAAGACGCAAAGCTGGGTTTATCATCTGAATAAAAATGACCAGAAGATCAAAGTTTGCAGGAATACGTCATCATGTATGTTGATAACTATGACTTGGCTGATTATAACTCATCGCAAAGTGCTCAAGAAGAACCCACGCCTGCTGCATCATCGTCAGTCTCACCCTGGAAAAACAAACACTTTTCCCGATCCTTTCTCTATCACTTTTTCAAATGTCATTCCACTTTTCTGTACATAATGAATAAAGAAAAGTGGTTGGTGAGGGTGAATTGTGATGGGTGAAGGCGAATGGTGACGGGTGATGGTGTGTGGTGGTGGGTGATGGTGTATGGTGGTGGGTTTTGGTGGGTGATTATATATGGTGATGGGCTATGGTATATGGTGATGAGTGATGCTGTATGGTGATGGGTGATAGTGAAAGGTGATGGGCGATGGTGTATTGTTTACGGTGATGATGTATGGTGGTGGATTATGGTGAATGTTTGTGTATGGTGAAGGGTGATGGTGTGTGGTGGTGGGTGATGCTGTATGGTGGTTGGTGATGGTGAATGGTGGTGGGTGAAGGTGTATGGTGAAGGGTG
>NW_004797738.1:432909-437204 GCF_000002075.1 Aplysia californica
GATGGGTAATGGGGGATGGTGATGGGTGATGGTGGTGTATGGTGAAGGGTGGTGGTGTGTGGTTGTGGGTGATGGTGTATGGTAATGGGTGATGGTGTATGGTGATGGGGGATTTTGTATGGTGATGGAGGATGGTGTATGGTGATGGTGTATGGTAGTGGGTGATGGGGGATGCTGTAAGGTGATGGGGGATGATGGTTGATAGTGGGTTATTGTGGGTTTTAGTCGTTGATGATGACTGGTAGTATGTGAAGGTGTGTGTGATGTAAATGGTGGCATGTGATGGTGGATTTTGTTATGTGAAGGTGAAATGTGGTGGGTGATTGTGGGTTGAGAAGTGTGAAGGTCGTTGGCGATAGATTAAAGTTGTTGTTTATGGTGGGTAATAACAGGTGCTGGTAGGTAATGGTGGGCCACGGCGACTGGTGGTAGGTGATTGTGAGTGATACTAGATGATAGTAAGTGACGGTGGGTCATTGGGTGTGATAATCATCATGGTGGTGGTTAAAGACGGGTGATGTTGGTAATGTGTGTGACAGTTGGTGCATTTGAGTAATGATTTGTTAAAGTGGGTAATAGTTGGTGAATGTTTACAATGATTGGTGATGACAACAATGGATTGGTGAATGTAAGTGTATCCTTCACACCCTTGATCCAGGTCTTCATATTCTTTTTGTAGTACGCTTTACTGGCAAGCTGGTGAAGTGCCATTCGTGTCAAATGCCCAAACCACCTGACTGTTTTCCTTTGAGTGTAGTACAGGACATGTGTCGCTCCTATCATTTCTCTGATTCTGTTGTTTCTGGTCATGTTTGATTTGATTTTATTGACGGCTCTCCTTGGACATCTCATCTCGCAGGTGGTTATCTTACGTTCCAGACTTTTAGTCAGGGTCCACGTCCGGCGTTGGAAGGTCAAAGTGGGGAAGAAGACAGATGGGATTGGAGATAGTGCCATGGTAAAACAAACAAACCGGTCGCCACCATATGTATATATATAAAACCGTACAAACACAAGGCTTAACGCGCTCACATAAGAACGCGCACCCCCCCCCCCCCCCACACACTTTCCTGCACCAAAATCTTTAAAAAAACCCATACAAATTTACGTTTGCACACAGACAATCAAACGTACAGACATACAGGCAGACTGACCGATAATATACACATTAACAAGGACAAAGGCTGGTGGGTCACTGCTTTTGCCTTCTTAATTCTTGTTTCTGTCTCTTTGTCCATACGCCCATCTTGACGGAAGAAGTCTTCCTTGGTTTTATTCATTACCGGCTCACTAGGCCAGTCGTAACTTCACCAGAGGACCGTTAGCCAGAGACGTTTCAGGGTGACCTGGGTTATCCTTCACGGTTAGCGTAGAGCTTCCGTGGCATAAAGCCACACGATACTTCACCCAAAACCAGCAATCTCATATTTTGTCCTGTTTCCATTGAGTGAATTTAAAGTGGCATCAGAGAAAGATGTCATTAAGTATATCAAAGAGTTCCCCGCTAAAACATGTGACTTAAACCCAATACCCACTTCATTGTTAGTTATGTGCATTGAAGATCTCGCACCATATGTTACTCGTTTTACTAATATGTCACTCACCACTGGAATCGTACCTGATCTTTTCAAACAAGCCATTTTAAAACGTTTACTTAAAAAACAAGGTCTAGATCTAGATGAAAACGACATGAGAAATTTTAGACCAGTTTCCAATCTTAACTTTTTATAAAAAATCCTGGAGAAAATAGTTTTGTGTCAAGTTCAGCAACATTTAAAGGCCAAGGACATGGAAGAGCCTTTTCAATCTGCTTATAAAAGCCACCACAGTACGGAAACCGCTCTTTTAAAGGTATCATCAGATGTTTTAAATGAAATCGATAATTAAAAAATCTGTGTTTTGGTTCTACTTGATTTGTCAGCGGCGTTCGATATCATAGACCACGAAATGTTACTAGAGAGATTGGAAAAGTCATTTTTACTATTAGGTAATGTTCTAATATATGGCCTTCTATATGGCTGTGAATGCTGGACAATCACTAAAGACTGAAGATAAAATAGAAGCAACAGAAATATGGTTTCTTAGGAGACTGCTAAGAGTATCGTGGAAAGAAAAGAAATCAAATGAGGTAATTGATGAAGCCCACGAGAGACGCTCAATGTTAAAAACAATCAGGAAAACGACAAATGCAGTTTTTTGGGACACCTGAATAGACATAAGGGTCTTGAACATCAATCTCTCACTGGCAAAAATGAGGGCAAGCGAGGCAGGGGTAGACCCAGAACAACATACTTAGGGAACCTGAACAAATGGGTAACAGGGAAAGATTAGGGAAACGTAGCTTTTTGAGAGTATCCGAGCAAAGGAATGAATGGAAAACCATGATCGCCGATGTCTGTCGCAGATCTGGCACAGGATGATGATGATGACTGTCGTAACGTGGTTTAAACCATATCTAGAAAATAGATTTATGTCAGTGAAAATCGGAAGAGATGTTAGTAGAAAATGGATGCTCAAGAACAAATTAAAATTAAATTAGGATAAGACCGAAATATTATTTATTCGCAACAGGGAAGGTCCGAGCTCTTTTTAATGGAAAAAAAATGTCGACTTTGAGCAGATGCCATCTCACCTGTCATGGCGGAATTACGCGTGTAATTACTTCAACTATCTGCACTAAAGGAGTCCATTGTTCAAAATATTGAATTTTTTTGCCCTAGGTCAAACTGCCATATGTGCAGGATATAATATAAGTATCTATAGTGCATACTAAGACCGTACAGACTGTGACAGGTGAGAAGCAGTCACGCTATAAGAGAGCACGTAACGTGACCACACTAGTAGTAAAGTTGTTTTTTAACCAGTACATTATTTCCATAACCCAGAATTGTCGAATTATAAGAAGACAACATGAACGTAAAAGGTCTCGGAAGTGTAACATTCTCCGCGTGTTTTTTTACCACATTGCTCTTGATAGGCAGCTGCTCGGGGCGGGTCGTTTTCAAGTTTGGTCGCTGCCCGACAGTAACGGTCAAAGACGACTTTAACGCCACAGAGGTGAGTGCCATGGCTTCTGACGTATACACAGAAAGGCCCAGTTCCTCGTGGACATTTTTGCTTTTGTTTTTTTTTTGGTGTTTGTTTGTTTTTTGTGTTTTTTTGTTTTTACTATTGTTTTTTAAAACTCTAAATGCTGTCTATAGTAAGTGGGTTGATTGTTTTACATCTACTTTACGATGCAACCGTCAAGGCCCCACTTCAGTTTTCAAAGTCATACCTATTATTTCATAAAGTCTTGGACTCTTGCCGATTTTCTAATTGTTTAAATTCATTTTAAATCTAATTTTATACAAATGTGGCATTTGTGTTGTTTACTATGACAGACGGAAAAGAATCAATTCAGCCAAACCGACCTTTTGAGAAAGGCTTAATCAGTTCTGTGTTAGTGTTGTCCGTGCTCACTACATTCTTTTTTTCGGATTTAAAAACAAAACAAAATTAATTTATTGTTGTTTTTTTACAGTTGGTTAGATGCACCTAGTCATGCTGATTAAGAAAATATGTTATACTTTTGTACGTTTTTGACTTAAAACGTTAATGTTATGTCACTTTTAAGTCAAAATCGGTTGCAGGTTTCGTCAATGGCGGCCATATTGGCGGCCATATTTGGTCACATGACTTTGCATATTACGTTACATACTGTTTATCATGTTGGCAATTACATATCCTTTCTGGAAATGTATGATTGTCCTATGTTTTGTAGGCAACGTTTTCTATGAATTAGGAAAAATTCTTGATAAGTTGTCTTTCTCATGCCTCATTTGGCACAATTTGGAGCCACCCTCTCGTCTAATATAAGTAAGTAATTAATTCTCTCCGAAAAATGCCCAAATTCAAAAATTAAAACTTGCATAACTTTTGAACCGTTTATCCAATCTTCTTGCTGTTTATTCTTAAATTTCTCTCAGCTCTTTTGGCTCTACCTAGTGACATGTATCTTGGTCTAATTAATTGTTTTCATTTTTTTCCATGAAATCCCCTATTCACAGAAAGATCAATTAAATAAACCATGAGCCTTACTTAACTTACTGTATTTGCAGCGTAAGGTGTTACGAGTTATAATTTATTTTCATTTCATTTCCCGTTTGCAGTACACTGGTCTTTGGTATGAGCTAGAACGTTTTCCAAATTTCTTTGAGACGAACCAAATATGTGTCACCGCCACTTACGGAGATGCTGGTGATGGGGTCATCAGTGTCAGAAATGAGGGAGTGGTAAGGTTCAGAATGTGAGTA
>NW_004797738.1:437304-439763 GCF_000002075.1 Aplysia californica
AACGTTGCGTTTTAGCGCTGATGTGCCATACCTGCATTAGTTCGAACAGCATTTTGTGGCGGGTTACGGCACTCCTTGGTTGGGTAAGAGACGACCTATTATTTATTTTTTCCGGGAGTCCAGCGGATTTTCGGGCGTTGGATTCATTTTAAATCTAATTTTATACAAATGTGGCATTTGTGTTGTTTACTATGACAGACGGAAAAGAATCAATTCAGCCAAACCGACCTTTTGAGAAAGGCTTAATCAGTTCTGTGTTAGTGTTGTCCGTGCTCACTACATTCTTTTTTTCGGATTTAAAAACAAAACAAAATTAATTTATTGTTGTTTTTGTTACAGTTGGTTAGATGCACCTAGTCATGCTGATTAAGAAAATATGGTATACTTTTGTACGTTTTTGACTTTAAACGTTAATGTTATGCAACTTTTAAGTCAAAATCGGTTGCAGGTTTCGTCAATGGCGGCCATATTGGCGGCCATATTTGGTCACATGACTTTGCATATTACGTTACATACTGTTTATCATGTTGGCAATTACATATCCTTTCTGGAAATGTATGATTGTCCTATGTTTTGCAGGCAACGTTTTCTATGAATTAGGAAAAATTCTTGATAAGTTGTCTTTCTCATGCCTCATTTGGCACAATTTGGAGCCACCCTCTCGTCTATATAAGTAAGTAATTAATTATCTCCGAAAAATGCCCAAATTCAAAAATTAAAACTTGCATAACTTTTGAACCGTTTATCCAATCTTCTTGCTGTTTATTCTTAAATTTCTCTCAGCTCTTTTGGCTCTACCTAGTGACATGTATCTTGGTCTAATTAATTGTTTTCATTTTTTTCCATGAAATCCCCTATTCGCAGAAAGATCAATTAAATAAACCATGAGCCTTACTTAACTTACTGTATTTGCAGCGTAAGGTGTTACGAGTTATAATTTATTTTCATTTCATTTCCCGTTTGCAGTACACTGGTCTTTGGTATGAGCTAGAACGTTTTCCAAATTTCTTTGAGACGAACCAAATATGTGTCACCGCCACTTACGGAGATGCTGGTGATGGGGTCATCAGTGTCAGAAATGAGGGAGTGGTAAGGTTCAGAATGTGAGTACCAAGCGTAGATAGTTAGATAGATAGATAGATAGATAGATAGATAGGTAGATAGACAGAGAGATTGAGAGATAGAGAGAGATAGAGAGATAGAGAGATAGAGAGATAGAGAGAAATAGAGAGAGATATAGGGGTAGTTGATAGATAGATCGTGTCACTAGGTTTAAAGTGCAGACAAGGTATACACAATTTTATTTGAAAACTTAGTGAGCGTAAAGGATTATTGTTTAATGTGAGGAAAACAGAATGTGTGGTAATATTATAAAAAGAAGCAAATCCAATTAAAAATTTCATTAGCTAAGGCGAAAAGATCAAACAAGTCTAACAGTCTAAATACCTAGGATATATAATAACATCTGGTACCAAATGCTCAGCAGAAATAAAACGGAGAACTGCAATGGCCAAGTTTAGTCTCAATAATACGAGCCCAATCCTAAAAAATAGAAACATCTCAATGACTACCAAAATGAAAGTTCTGAAATTCTACGAATGGTAAAACTTTCAATATGGCTGTGAATGCTGGACAGTCACTAAAGACAGTGAAAATAAAATAGAAGTAACAGAACTGTGGTTTCTTTGGAGACTGCTAAGAATATCGGGGAAGGAAAAAAGAAAACAAATGAGGTAGTACTTGATGAAGCCCACGTTGGACGCTTACTGTTAAAACAATCAGGAAACGACCAATGCAGTTTTTGGAACACGAGAATCGACATAAAGTTCTTGATCATCTTGCTCTCACGGGCACAACTGAAGGCAAACGTGGTAGGGGTAGGCCCAGAGCAACCTACTTAGGGAACCTAAACAAATGGGTAACGGGGAAAAATCAGGGAAACGTAGCTTTTTTAAGGCATCCTAGGAGTCCAAGCTGAGCGTTGCTCAGGTTTCTCTCTGCTATAGGTCTTATCCTTTGTACTGTTAACTTATTCTTAGTATTTCTAAATCGAATACCTCAATCTGTCTGCTCTTACTTTGTATTCCTCTCACCCCGGGAGCACATATACCAACTGATTTAGAATGTGTCGATGGGGGCACCAAATGTCTACAATTTCAACCTAATTTTCCTTCATCCTCAGTTTCGGAATTACGATCTTGTTCCCGGTGATGATTGAGGGCCAGGCCGAAGCCGTGTACCCTGCAGAGCCTGCAAGACTGAGGGTGTCCTTCTTCGGAGGTAACTACTACTACTTCTTCTTCTTCCTCTTCTTCTTCTTCTTCTTCTTCTTCTTCTTCTTCTTCTTCTTCTTCTTCTTCTTCTTCTTCTTCTTCTTCTTCTTCTTCTTCTTCTTCTCCTTCTCCTTCTCCTTCTCCTTCTCCTTCTCCTTCTCCTTCTCCTTCTTCTTCTTCTTCTTC
>NW_004797738.1:439976-445390 GCF_000002075.1 Aplysia californica
TTCTTCTTCTTCTTCTTCTTCTTCTTCTTCTTCTTCTTCACCACCACCACCTCCACCACCATTACATCCTCCTCCTCCTCTCCCTCCTCCTCTTCTTTCTCATAAACAGGCTGTCCTTGACCATTCCAAGAACGGTCTCTACGCCTTTGGCCCGTCTTCCCCTCTTGCCTGTTACATTTCCTTCCAGAATATGTTTGTCAAGTTAATCATGGTGTTTGATTTGTCCAAAGTTGTTCTGTTTCAGTTTAATTGTTCTTAGTGCTTCTTTATTCTTTATTCTTTATTTACTAGTCTCCAACAGATTGCAATATTTTTGTTATTCTATTTCACTTCAAAAGCTGTAATTGTTTTTCTATCTTGTCAATTTTACTTTTGATGGTCTATGTTTCAGATTCATTTATTGTTGGTAGGGAATGTGTACTTCTCAGTATTTCTTGTTTTGTATTTTTACATTGTCCTTTCCAGATATATTACATTTTATCATTTCCGGTTGTCTCTGAAAGGCAGGATCGAAAGAGTGTGCCTCATAAAAGATGTAAATAGTGTCGATGGGAGTGTGAAATGGTATAACACTGGGCAACAAAAATAAAACTTTTTTGTGAAGTATGGAGTTTGAGATTTGATTTTCTAGTAATTCTAGGTCGTTGAAACTAAAACTGGCATCCGTCTTGTTGTATCAAGTCAAGTTTTTTCTCTCTTTTACAGAACAGCTGTTTTTGCGATATACAATTACATTAGCTATGATAATAACAAATGCCAACTTTGTTCAGGGCAAGAAAAAGAGTGAAAAGTGCGAGATATCAAAGCATGTCAATAGTCAATTCCACAATATCAATAGGCAAAAAACTCATGATAGAAACCTTTTTTTTTTTGCTGGAATGTCTGGAGCGTGGTGTGTCTAGAAAGTTTCTTTGGATATTTCAACAATAATCTAAAATCGTGTTGCTGTCTCATTGGCCTTGATACCTCTCCTCCATGGTTATAAAGTCCTTATGAAATCTTTTGCCTTGCTGGTCATTGACACCACCGAAGTTTAAAGAAAAATCACGTAGATTACTAATGGAAAATAAACTTTGATGCTCTTGTCGCAGCCCAAAAGAAGCAAGATTTTCTGACAACGCTTTGACCACTTTCTTGGAATTTTCTACTTTTTAAAGGGTTTTTTGGGGGGTGGGGGGAGGGGGGTCTAAAAGTCAAACTTTCTCAGAAACCTTTAAAAAATCATTCAATTCTAATTTGTGTGAAAAATTTGATTTTCATTCTTAAGCTTGAACACTACTTTTACAAAACTCACCAAACACTGTCTTTGCGACAAAAAGTGGTCTCCATAGGCGAACCAACACTTTTGTTAGATTTAGTGGGGTAATCTCTAGTAAAGAATGAAGATTAAAATGAATAGCGGTTTAACTATACTATTGTTGGGCGATAAGCAAATTGTAATTTAGTACGTTTATAGAACAGGAACATAGGCATAATTTAACTATTATTGATCGCTTACTTATTTTGAATGAAACGTCACATATTGAAAGGTTCAGAATGTTACACTGATTCATTAAAATACAGTTATAAATCGAACTGAAGGCAACACTGTTTGAAAACTCCTGAATTGTGTTATATTGACATGAAAAAATACAACATATACATGATGAAACAAAAACGTGATGCGATACACAAAAAAAACAACAACCTAACAGCAACAACGTAATGCCATTTCTAAAATCAGCGGCTCCAAAATAGCTTAGAACAACTCTTCGACCTAATGCAGCAAAATGTTTTGCTGTCCAGTGTAATAAAATTAGGAATGATAAGTAAAGTTGCACACATCCTCTGTGTATAATTGAGTTAATGTTACGTCTAATGTCGTCATCACATACAGCTCATAGATCCCTTTGAGCGGCCAGGTCACGTCAAAAACTCATTTGCAGCAGTTTACGGTCATTCACACTCATCAATAGTCATTTAAGACCATTAGGACCTGTCTCGGGGGAAGGGGGGAGCAGGGAGGTCAACTCTTCTCGAAGAAAGCCATGGTATCTAAAATTAAGTCCTTGTCCTTCAGTGCTAAAAGTTTGCTAGGAAAAACAGGTCTCTTTCAGTGGGTCAATTCTGCAGGTTCACTTGCGTATTTACAGCAATCCTTGAAACGCAGTTTTGGTCTTCCTCTACTTGGCATCCCTTCTACAATTTTCAAAACAGTACGTTTTGTATTTTTATAAAATCTGTCAGGTATGATATAACCGGTATATAATTATACACAGTGATTTTTCAGAGGCTTAAGCGACCCAGCGGTTAAGGAGCTCAGGTTCACATACAAAGCGATGAATTGTTGGTAACACGGTTGCACAGTAGAGTACAGTCTAACCTGCTGTGCAGGTCACCTGTCCAAGATAGTCATTTGCTCAAAACACCACTTCCCACTTCTCCTCTTGCGTTTTATCTTCATTCTATACCGTCGTTCGTGACGTCTACCTGTCTAAGATAACTTTTCTCCTCGGCATTGAGTAGCCGTTTACCACAGTTTCAGCTGTATCTGCGAGAAAGTCTGCATTGGAGCGACATTTTGCATTGTGTAATTTTTACGTAAACTGTTAATTAATTCATTTATGCATTGCGCTTGTCGTTTCTGTCAATTTTTCCTCCCTGGGATCAGGTGAAGTAGGTGGGTGATTAGGGGAAGCCACTGATGGGTCCTACTTTTATGTATGTCTGTCTGTCTGTTTGTTTGTCTGTCTTTCTATCTGTCTGTCCGTCTCGGTATGTCTGTGTGTGTGTGTCTGTCTGTCTGTCTGCCAGTCTGTTTCTTCACACTGCATGGCCGCAACTGTGTCGATGAGCTTCTCTGTGTGCAGCTAAACAAACAAACAAAGTTTTTTTTAATGTTAATGTATTCATTTTATTAAAAAATCTTATTTCTGTGCAGACGACGAGGATGGAGATGCCAACTACTTGGTTGTGGACACGGACTACGACACTTATTCAGTTGTCTTCTCCTGCCAACAGATCGGACCCTTCAATCTGCGTAAGTAGAGATGGCACAGTGGCGATTTCCCGGGAGAAACCAGAATCTAAAATTGTCCAGATTTTGTAATACATGGTGATTAAAAAGGACTGAACTGATTTTACTACGCAATATTTTCAGTTTAAAAAACTACAGAAAACTCAAACTAAGTCGCAAGTACAATACTAGCAATCAACTTTCATTTCACGTCTTACAAGTGTTCAATGTGCCCACCAACAGCAGCGAGGGCAACATTGAAGTGATAAGATAGTTCAGCCCAGACGTGTTTCAGCATACCACGCGCACCGAGTTGATCGCCGTTGTTATTCTAATGTTTAATAAGGTTATCGGAGGTAGTTTTTAGTGGTAGAACATAAACGCAATCTTTTACATATCCCAACAAAGAAGAAAATAAGCACGTTCGGTGAGGTTTGGGGATCTGCTACGCCAAGCACAGACAGCAAGGTATTGGACCCATTTCCGACCAATCCATCGCTTGGACTTTTTTTCTTTAAAAAAGAGCTCAGACCATCAACATTAATGCACAAGTTACGGTGCTCCGTCTTGTTGAAAAATGAAGTGCGATTCTGCGATGAGAAGAGTAGATTTGGGAGCATGTTGACATAGGTTTGTCCTTTAAAGTTATTTCCTTCAAAGGAAAAACGAAGCGACAACAGTAACCCATGTGATAGCTATGCAAAAGTTAGACAACTATTACCTGTTAGGGCCAAAGAGGGCTGTGAGTGATACAATGTCTCAGTAGACAGAAGGAGCTACTCGATTGAAAAAAACCCTCCCCATACAGGGATCGAAATCAAATCCTCTGCGTGTGAAGGCCAAACGCTCTAATGCCACTAGAGATGTCCAGATACCTTTATTACCATGCCCTTTCCACACCGCCCATCCGTTCAGGTTTTCTAACTAAGGCTGAAGTTATTTTTCCACCTCTGCTTCTTTTCTCCTTCTTTTCCCTCAGTCAGACCAAGATTTATCAAAACATTTAGGTCTATTGAATTGTCCCAAGAGATTCATTAGTATCTTGCTAATTAAATGTGCATATTAGAGCCCGTCCTGTGAATGCACCTTTCAACACAACGCCACTTGGTTTCTTTACCTTCCAAGACATTTTCAATTAATTCTTACAAATAAAAGATACATTTTCGCCTGACAATGATCTAGACGTCATTTCGATGAAAATAGCTTACCCCCCCCTCCTCACCCACTAGTATGCACATATCGAGGTCTTCGCTCTCCTTGAGTACATTTGAGTTGCTATAATGTCATGCACGAAAGACGTTTTAACTCTTTTTGGAACGTGGGTCGAACTTTACTTTTACCCTCCTTTTCTCCATAGAGACCGCCTGGATTCTGTCCAGGAACGAAACGGCGCCCGCCAATATTGACGACCTGAAAAACACGCTGACTTCTTTCGGCATTGATGTCTCGGAATTTCAAGAAACTCCCCAGGGCAACTGCCCCTCGATGGCCGTTAAATGATAAAACAAATTAACATTAAATAACGTTTGCAAACCTGTACAGAATTATAAAAACCGCACGATGTTGCAAGTTAAACCTATACAATCATGCACAGAATAATAAATCAGAATCATTGCACAAGAACTTTGGTTTTGATCTTAATATCTGTTGTCACTTGCGCTTCTAGCCTCTTTGTAGAGCGTATGTAGGTAACTAATGAGCTTTCTCTCTATTTATAAACGTTAATATAATTACACTGGGCAACAAAATTTAACTTTTTTTCTACAACATTGAGTTTCAGACTTGATCTATATTAATTAGAAGTCACGTGACCACTGTTTTTGAGCTATATAATTGAATTAGCTGGAACAATAACTGATGCCAACCTTGTTTAGAGCAAGAAAAAAAGTGTAAGATATAAAACCTTTTTGTTTCAGTCGTATAAATCATATTATCAAGTCTTAATTTAACAATAGCAGTGGACACAACATTAGGAAATGGTACATATTATACTTCAGATACAGGCAACATATCCATGGCAGAAATTTTCTTTGGCGAAATTGTCTGTGGTACGTTGAGTCTGGACCGTCTCCTTGAATGCTACAACAGTAATCTGCCATCATGTTGGTTTCTCATAGGCCGTGGTACTTCTCCTCTTTAATCGAAGTCTTTATGAAATATTTCACTTTGCTCATCACTGACATCAACAGTTTTAAGGAAAATGATCTAATGACATGTTTCTAAATAATGAACCTCGTTGCATATTATGTTGCAGTCCAAAAGATGAAAGTTCTCTAACGGAATTTTATACATGACATTGGAATATTTCCTTTTCTGTTGCCGAAAAAAGTATTTCACCAAAGACACAAATGATTCCCAAGGTCTTATCTCTATATTATGTCATTCAATGAGTCTGTGATCAGCTTTGTAATTTGGGGGG
>NW_004797738.1:445490-459436 GCF_000002075.1 Aplysia californica
CCCCCTTCAAAGTCCTGGGCTTTCACGAATTGTTTCATCAAGCCTAATTTGATATGAGGGGGAGGAAGGACGATTTTTCCCCTCAACACATGTGGTTCATTGATGGTATTCTTTTCTGCAACTGTTACAGCTACCCTCCCTTGTCAAATCATTTGTTCTCAATGTGTTTCGTTTGACTATCCCGCAGACAAAGATAACTTGGATATTTTCAAAAGTCAAATCCCCCATTTTTAGATCAATACAAATCGTTTGGTTATGATCCTTGTATTCAAGTCAACCAGTATTATTTTTAAGAACCTGTATTCTTCTCTTGGCCGAACCGAGTAACCAGTAGGAACGGACCCAAATAGATGTCCATTTTGGCGTAGTATACTATTTAGACATCTCTTTGAATTGTCTATGAAAAGTCTCCACTCATTCAGATCGTAGTCAGATAAACCCAGTGCACATACAAGAAACAAACCTGATATGTCGCAATAGAAGACAACGTCTTTGTATGTTGCAAAGTACTGTAGTAGTTCCTTTATGTTTTTTTTTTGTGTTCTTTTAAAGTAAGTGTTTTACGGCGCTCGCAACTGCATAAAGTCATATGAGTGCGCTGGACATACTAAACGTTTCAGTTGGTAGGAAATTTTGAATTTTGCCAGGAAGGCGGCCGAAGCCTACTCTTATCGATTTTGGAAAATCAAGGGATCTTAAACGTGCGCAATTTGCGCACGGGCCCTCCGAGATTTTTTGCCCCTGTCTGAGAAGGCTAGGTGTAGATCTTTCCTACCAGAAGATCAGGGGTGTAGCTGAAAGACAGCAATAAGAAGGAGCCAAAGAGAAGCAATGGAAAGGCTGCAGAAAGAGTCAAGAGCCCAGAGGAGGGGACAAAGGAGGTGAGGGGATGGGGCAGAAAGTGGAGGCGAAAGCAGACGACTGAAAATTGCTATAGAGCAGGAAAGGAGGTGAAAGGAGACAATCTTAGAGAAGAATGTTTTCGGTTGCTACCCGGATTCGAATCCGGAACCTTTGAATGAGAAGCGAACACCTTAACCTCAAGGCCACAAGGCCCCAAAGCACCTCCTTAATGTTTGATAAACTAATCTTTACATAATTTTGTAAACAGCTGTTATGTTTCAGTCTTTCAGTTCTGGTGAATCGTTATCACATTATCATCACCTCTTCCATCCTGGTATTGTTATAACCAGCCTAGAATCCACCAGAGCTGGGCAAAGAATCGAGTCTGGAACTGATTCCTGCGATTAGTGCCACGGAAGAAAAGTTCCGACTTATTTTTACGTCAACCAACGGTTACCAGTTACTTTAATCATTAAAATTTTCTTTTTTTTAAATTTACTTTTGAAAAATAAAAGTCAATGCTTAGTAGGATTCCGAAATCAAGGCAATCCTAAACCTTGAAGATGTTCGGAGCCAACCAGGTAACCACCGGAAGAAATCACTGAAATGTGCTGTCTCAAATAAATGAGCAATATGAAGACACTGTTACTGTAAATAATTTATTTGAGTGGTCTTGTGTGTGCACCTAGAGCATGGGTTTTCATCAAGGGCCCCGAAAGAAATCTTCCTTTATCATCCAGAGCTAGATCTGCGACAGACATTGGCGATCATGGTTCTCCATTCATTCCTTTGCTATGCTCTTACAAAAGCTACGTTTCCCTGATCTTTCCCTGTTACCTATTTGTTCAGGTTCCCTAAGTAGGTTGTTCTGGCCCACCCCTGCCTCGTTTGTCTTCAATTTTGCCAGTGAGAGCTTGATGTTCAAGACCTTTATGTCTATTCAGGTGTCCCAAAAACCGCATTTGTCGTTTCCAGGTTGTTTTTAACAGTGAGCGTCATACGTGGGCTTCATCAAACACTACCTCATTTGATTTCTTTTCCTTCCACGATATTCTCAGCAGTCTCCTGAGAAACCGAATTTCTATTTCTTCTATTTTATTTTCACTGTCTTCAGTGATTATCCAGCATTCACAGCCATATAGAAGGGTTGACCATACATAGCATTTCAGAACTTTCATTTTGGTGTTCATTCAGATGTTTCTATTTTTCAGGGTTGGGCTAATTTTATTGAAACTCGCAATTCTCCGTTTTATTTCTGTGGAACATTTGGCATCAGACGTTATTACCTCGTATATATCCCAGATATTTAAAGTGTCGGACTTGTTTGATCTTTTCACCATTGCTAGTGAGATCACAAACAGGATTATTGCTGTTTTTGTGTTTTTTAATATTACCATTCATTCTGCATGTATGTATGTAGTATAGGGTTTTACGGCGTTCGCAACTGCTAAGGTCATATGAGCGCGCCATTCATTCTGCTTTCTTTACATTGAACAATAATCTGTTAAAACAGTATCTAGAAGCGATTGAAAGCCTTTTCTGAGTCTGCTATGAAAACTGTGTCATCGACATATTATTATCTAATGCTATTAATTAATATTTTAGCCATTCACTTTGAGACCTAGACAATTCTTCTATGTTTCTAAGGATTGTTTCACTGTACATGTTAAAGAGGTCTGGTGACATAACACATCCTTGCCTCACTCCTCTTCTAACCTGCTTATATTCACTGTATTCTCCATTAATTTGTACAGCAGCATTTTGGTCCCAGTACAAATTTCTGACAATTCTTAGATTCTATGATCTGTTCCATCTATGTCTAGCTTTTCCGGTATTTTAAAAAACTCATCATCATGTCTAAGTTTAACAAACGCCTTTGAATAATCTATGAAGCATAAACACAGATCTTTCTGTGCCTCTGTACATCTTTACATTAACATTGTTAAGATGAATACAGCATTTCTGGTGCCCTTGTCAGGAACAAAGCCGAATTGCTTTTTAGATATCTCTGTTCTTAGACTTTTTCTCAATCTTCCCATTATAGTACTCGCAGCAATACTTTTGTTAAATGACTCATAAAGCTAATTGTTCTATGAATATCTCACTAGTGGCACATGGTGTTTTAATTAAAGTTATAAAAACTCACTTATTATTATTAAAGGATTCTGATTTTTTAAAAACATATTTTTGTTTGGTCGCTGGGCTGCAGAAGTGCCATGCAAAGTTTTGAAGGCATAGGTATATCATAGCTTGTTCACGTTCGTCTGACAGCGGTTAAACAAGGTAAAATGAAATCGCCCTTTTTAATTTTCTCCGATCTACAAGTTGGATGACCAACAGAATCTGAAAGCCCAAGCGTAAAGGTCACTGCAACTTAAGTTTCCGACACGTTTTCTTTAATATTAGCCAGAAGGGTGTACAAAATAAAAGGGGATTCACAGCATACACCTAAGACATTAAAAGTTGACATATTTACCTGAACACCAGACATTAACGTTCGAGTAAGAAGTATGATTGAAGAGACGGGGTGAGTAATTTCCGAGACTCATGTGGAGAAGTCTAGACTGACGGGGGATGGAATCTCCAAGCTTACACTAAAACGTGGGGTCAGGGTGGTATAGGTAGGTCTTTATTCACTGGTATTTTCTACTCGACTGACCGTGTAGGACAGTCGGGTCAGGTGGTGTTTTTCGTGTGAGCACTTCGCAGGCCCGTACGAAGTCATGGTCATGTCAGTTGCTGTGTTGTGAGTTAATTGAGTGTTCGGAGAGTCACTACATGGCCCCCCACCAGCGCTGACATGACAGGAAGTTCTAGAACCAGAGAGGTGGTATCCTGATACATCCTGAAGGTGAGACCTTCCAGCCTGCTTGTTGTGGTTCCTGAAGATAAACAGGAGCGGACTGAATAGCTTGGGTAAGCTGGGTTGAATTCTTAGTATTTGCGCTTGGATTCACAAGTGATGAAGGCGGAGGTCGCCCATGTCTTGGTTCCTGAGCAACGAAAGCTGGTTTGAGTCGGTCTTCGAATTGTGTCATAGCCTCTGAAGTCATTGTCATGTCAGCTGCTGTGTTGTGAGTTAATTGAGTGTTCGGAGAGTCACTACAGTGGTGTTGATGTATCACAATTAACAATTTCGGGCAAGGTAAGAGTAAGTCATTTACTTTAGTGAACCTGTGTATGTATTAAACATATGGCCCAAAGAGAAAAACTCTTTTATTAATTGATCAATATTTTTAAAAAAGATATTTTTGTTTGGTCACTGGCCTGCAGAAGTGCCATGCAAAGTTTCTTGGTTATATGTAAATCAATAAATGAGTCAAAAAATTCTAACGCCGAAAGACGAAAATGACAAAGCTATTTAAAGGGTTTTTTAAAGACAGATCTCGCTCCCAAGTGGAACTCAGCCTTCTTATTCTGTCCTCCCTTGAATGTTCCATCATAGGCTTTGTTTTGTCTCCAGAAGAGAAAGGATGCTTCCCTGGGGAACACTTTCCTTCCGTTTGCTGGGTTGTGACAGGGAGGATCCCACACGAACCTGGAAGGAACTGTTCTTAAGAAAATTGCCAATGAAGGCAGGCAGGGGGCCACGTAGGCTGAGAGCGGGCAGGTCTCTAAGAATTCCGTACTTCCAGGTTGTGTCGAAAGCTTTGTCCAGGTCAACAAAGATGGCGATATATATTCAAACGACTTGCTACTGTTCTACTCCTTGAAGACGGTGTCAGTTTCAGCATTTGTTATTTCGAACGTCCACGACTTGACATTTGTTGGTGTTTTGTGATGAGTGGTTTTGACCCAATCTGTCCTGTTGATTTTGGGAAGATCTTTAAACAACACTGGTACAGCCAGAGTAAAGGAACGTTAAAATTATTTGTGAATGCTTGAAAGATATTGATTGAAAAGTAGAAAAAACGTGCATACCCATTCTGAAGGCAATTTCCTCCTCTGACCTATAGAGACCGGCCTCAGCCAAGTTGAAGGGAGCTTTCAATTCTTTTGACTTGAAAGTGCTCCATAGCAAAACTATTTTAAAAGGAAAACTTAACCTGGAGAAAGGAGAAACGCAAAAGCTCATTTAAAGGAGAAGAGAAAATATTTTGAAAAGAGGAGGACAGATTGAAATTATAAAAGGAAATGAATAAACAGACCCAAAAAAAAGCCCAAAAGCGAAAATAGGAGACAAAGAGAATGCTGGAAGGAAATTTAAAAAATGTTAGAGCTGCATCAAAATACAGCTAAAGCTCTACCTTAGAATTACAAAGTTCTATATGATTTTTTGGGCCGTTTCAAGTTACTAAGACCATGAGCTTAGAAACCAAATGGTCTTTGTTTTAACGAAATCGTAAGATTATTCGGTGTTGTTATCAAGATATTCAAAGAATTGTTTTCAAAAAAGCTTGAATAATATTGTGAAACTCGAAAACCTTTACGTCAACTTTCTCACAACTAGGCACCGAGAAGACAGAACTTTGTAATTCAAGGGTAACAAAATGTCAGAAGCATTGTAAAGAATTTGGTGAAAAGAAAATTACAAAGATTGATCAACGCTGGCTTTGGTGAAAATGGAACAATTTTCGATAATGACACAGATGAGAACGAAGCACTTGAGAAGAGAGCTGATTGTGCGAATGAATAAATTTTTTTAAAACTCGATTGAGCGGAGTCTCTGGAAAATGAAACTTGGAGCCTGGAAACAGACTAAGATTACACTGGTGTATAAAGAATTTGCTGAATTTGAAAATGATACTCGTTTTTGATGTTTAGGTCAATTTTTTAAAAAAATATACAGCTTGAGGTCGTTTTTCTATAGTTCATATAATAAAACTAAAAGACCAAGGGCTCTTGGGATCTGTAATTTAAGGCTACAAATAAGGTATGGTATAGTAGTGTGATGCAATATTTATGAAAGTGGCAACATTTTCCCCTGTGACTTCATCGTGACCATTTAGTTTTCACTAAGTAAACTGAATGATTCAGAACCAGAAACAGCTCATTTTACTCTACTTCAATTGTCATTATGCCTCATCATAGTGTAAGCATTTCTGACAATTTCTTTTTTTCTGCCGAGAAATAATTTATACTGCACGAAGGAGAACGATTTCAAACTTTAAAACGTCTATCACGTTATTCTAAATACGAAGTTGTTCATCCAGCAAAAAAAAGTTAGGCTCCTCCCGTAGACTGCAATACATGTACCACAAACCATCGTCAGAGGGGACAAACAATGCCCTTTGAAGTGCCAGTAGTCTGGCGTGAACCAAGCAATCATTCAGATAACTGCAGCTACTACTTAACCGTATTTTGTCACCGGAAAGACATAAACTTAAGGCAAATCCGAAGAGCAAAGTTGATATCATGATATTCTATCTGCCCACACAGCTAAGATTAACCAAATGCAGGTGAGCCAGAGAAAATTACTGAACTAAAAGAAGGGGAAAAAGGTACCCCCTGAAGACCATACTGGACCTTCAACATCAAATGAACCTGATTTTAATTGATTTTTCATAATGGAAAGCTATGGAAAGCAACATCAGGGCAAATGATGTGATAATGTTTTAGCAGATTACTGTTGGTTAGTTACAAGAAATATACCAGAACTTGAATATTAGAGCTACGCCAAGAAACAATAAGTCAAATATGTGTGACGTAACCCCACTTTATAGTCCTTATTTATTATTTGTAAACATGAAAACTTAACTATCTTGAAAACAAGACCTAAACATTAAGTTTCATTATCATTTTCGTGTTAAGCGCCCCAACCTCCAAATAAAAAGTCATGTTTGAGCCCGAAACCAGACGCTTTTTGGAAATGCGTACACCAGTGTTATGAGTGTTTGAGCCTGTTACAAATGTGTTAAATGCTGAAAGTGGCTTAAATGAAAAGATGCAGATCCATCAAGGACATCTGATTACCCCAATGTTGAGTCTTTGGGCTGAAATAGATCAGACTTGCTACCAGTTTCATGTTGTTGATGGTTATTCCTTGGATAATGCACATCATTTAAGAAAAACTGATTGGCTGTGTGTGTATGCGTGAGTGCGTGTGTGTGTGTATGTGTGTGTGTGTGTGTGTGTGTGTGTGTGTGTGTGTGTGTGAGGCAAAGAGAGGGAGAGAGAGAGAGAGAGAGAGAGAGAGAGAGAGAGAGAGAGAGAGAGAGAGAGAGAGAGAGAGAGAGAGACAGAGACAAAGACAGAGACAGAGACAGAGACAGAGACAGACAGACAGACACACAGACAGACAGACAGACTGGCAGACAGAAAGGGGTGGGGGTGAGGAAGTTGGTATGGAGAAAGAGGTGTGTGTGAAATTTAGAATATGGACCCAAGCAAATTGGTATAGCATAGTCCAGCTACTCTTGATGTACCAAAGACGGTCAATGTTGAGGCAGCCGTTCTTTGTCATCTTTATAAACTTTCGCTATAGTCGTGAGTACGCTCAACCTTTCCCAGTTGCTCTTTATTAGATTCCAAATTGAGCCAATAAATGGTGGGCATCATCATCATTCATACTTTGCACAGCTGTGAGTATCACTTTGTTATATCTTAATCATATTTTTCACAATAATTGAGGTTAGATTATAAAAAACGTTTCTTCATAGATTAATATAAAAATACTATAAACCTCCGTGTCGCAAAAATTGTTCGCAGCACTTCCCGCCCCGCTTCTCACACACATTTTGCATACGCAAATAGCGTGCGTAATAGCTCACCAATGACACTTATGGCAAAACTGTTACAAGAAACTAATGTTATAGTGAACACACATTTCCATTAAAAGTTCTCAAAACATGCGTTCAATAAGTATAATGTCGAGCGAACAAAAAAATGACGGACTTACTTTTAAAAGCAATAATGCCCCAGGGGTAAACCTTTTAAAATCTGTAGAAAGCATCGACCTGGAATTTTAATTAGTATATTGTTATATCAAGGACTTTTCTAGAATACAGCTGACAGGTATTACAAAAATAAATATCGATCTTTTGAGACAAGGCAAAGATAGTAAATAACAAGATGGGCCATTCAGCCAAAAAAGTGTCCGCAGGAAGTATGCTCTTTGCTTCAGATGGCGCTGCAGTCTGTTTTGAAGCTCTCTTTCGTTTTTCCAGAAGAAGAATAGGAATAGCACCTCCTTGCGTGCGCAGATCGACTGCTGTTCATCAGCAGTTCGGGTTCGTTCAGTGCGGGGTTTTAGGTTATTTATATTTTAATGACCTCTCGCCTTTCATTCTAAAGTCAAATTAAACGAAGAAAACAATCACCCTTTCCTCCGGAAGAGGTTTTTTGTCAGCGTAACCATTTTAAAAAAGCGTTCTTCCGAAATTCATTTAAAAACTTGCTAGTTTCACTTTGATTTTTAAAAACTCAAGTAGGATAACTCTGTTCGCAAAAGGTGCGCTTTTGCGAAGAGGGCGCCACCGAATTTTGAGGACACTTTTTTAATGGACTCAAAGAGAGAAGTGGCCCCTCTTGTTATGTAGACTCATTGGACAAGGTGATACACGTCACTGTGCAAACGCTGGAGAGTCTACGTTCGATAGTTTAAGAAATATTGGCCAATAAGTTGCACCAAACATTTTTGAATGTATTGTGAACCAGGACCATGTCAGAGTCTACTGATGTATTTTAGCAAACGACTCATGGCCTTTGGATTGTTTTGGTTTCGAAGTTGAATATCAAGGTAAATGTCATCTCTACTCTCTATCGACACCATGGCATATAAGAATATAAGATTAATGTAGAATCTTAAATCATTCACTTTTTGAGTCGTGTCTTTTCTGCTTGCTTTGTAAACGCTTACGTCGTTAATGTTTTGTTAGGGATTTATTACGCGAATGGAAACATGGATAACATACTTAGTGTGGCTAAAAATAGAGAAACAAAACCGAGATATTTTTCCGACGAGCATGGTTATTTTGTATTTATATGAAAAAGTTGTGTGGAGCTACTTGACCACTTTTTTGGTCCGGATCTATTACGTCAGCTGATATCAAGATCATATAAAATACACTATTGCACGCGTTACGGTTGTAGACTATGATTTATCCTAGTTTTGAAATTGCCGAGTGTAATCATTCGTTGAAACCTGGTAATTTCACCCGAAGGATAAACCAAGATCTACCACCATAACTTAATACATTCTTTATATGTAATATAGATTATTACACGTATACAATATATATTTTTAGGTCATTTCCCCCGTCATCCCCGAGCTCTATACTAATACGAGTAAACTAACAACCCATGATTTTTTTCAAAATGTAAAACATTATTAAATGAACGATAGCATAAACATATTGCACAGGTGGGCGTACTGTAGACTCAACGGGAATTTGTCAACACTCAGAAAACCGAGCTCGGATCTCTTTCATGTTACAGCGAAGTGTGTAACCACTACACAGACGTCGGTACCTTGACGTTTAGAGAGACAAACCTTGTTACTGACCTACATACACTCTACAAAACGACTAGAGGCTCGGGAAAATAAGTAAATACGAAAATAAATGTTTAAAAAACTGAACCCAAGTCCCTTTGCAATGATTCAGATAATTTATTATTCTGTGTAAAGTTGTATTGGGTTAACTTGCAACACTGTGAGGATTTTATTCTTCTGTAAAGAGTTGGCAAACGTTATTCAAGTCCATTGTTTGTTTGTTGTATTAGTTACGTCTCCATGGCGGGCAGTAACCGGTCTGGCGAGTTTCTCGAAACTCAGAGACATCAATACGGAAAGAGGTCAGAGTGTCCTTTAAGTCGTCAATATTGGCAGGCGTCGTACCCTGTGCCCTGGTCAGAATCCAGGCCATCTCTGTGGGGTAAGGGAAGGGAAAAGTAAATTTCGACCCACATTCTAAAATAAAAAGTAGAAGTGTCTTTCGTGCATGGCAACTCAAATGTACACAAGGAGAGCTTATACTTTAAATTTTACGTACATGCGGGTTCTGAAATGGGGGGTGGGGGGTGGGGTGGGTTAACATTATTTTCATCGAAATGACGGCTACGTCATTGTCGGTGGACATTCTTTTTTATGGGACGGTCATTAAAATATTAATATAAACTGTTAATTAGCATGACACAATTAATAACATTATTTGGACAGCTGAATAGACTTAAATGTCTTGGAACATCTCGCTTTCACAGGAGACAAAGAGTCTGACCTCTGTTGGTAGGGTGGCTGGTTCTTTTTCCTCTGGGTGACTTGGTTGGAATTCTTTGTTTGTAATAATCAAACATTACGAAATCCAAACAATTTAACATTCTGATTTTTTTTCGGAAGATCAGTAGGCCTACCTGCGCCATCTCTACTTACGCAAGTTGAAGACTCCGTAGATTGGTCTGCAGGAGAAGACAACTGCGTAACTGTCGTAGTCCGTGTCTACAACCAAGTAGTTGGGGTCTCCGTCCTCGTCGTCGTCTGCACAGAAATAGAAACAAATAAACTGAATACACTAAGATATATTTTTAAAACATTCTTTTTGGCTAGCTTGTCTTTTTTGGGGGGGATTTTTTTTCATTGTTTGGTTGCGTACAAGGAAGCACAACGACACGATGGTGGTCATGGAAGGTGGGGAAACAAACAGATAGACAGACAAAATAAAAGCGGGATGGTGACGAAACAGGACCCACCATTGGCTTCCCCCAACCACCAACCTATTTCTATTGACCCATGTGAGGAAATAATAATATTGATATCAATGGCAGTCGCAATGCATACATGAATAAATTCAGAGGCTATATAGACATAATATTTTGCAGCCACGTACCGTCTAAATGGTCTATGACGGCCATTGATTGTTTAGGAGAAAAATGTCTTAGGCAGGTGGACGACATGAGCAGTGTCATAGAATGGTGAAAAAAGGAAGGGGAGAAGTGGAAAGTGGTGTTTTGTACAGGTGATTGTCTTGTACAGGTGGCTGTTAGAAAAGGATCGACTTTATGTTACTCTGCAAAGCTCAGTTCCTATGTAAAAGTTCTCGGGGGCTCTCGTGGCCTCGAGGTTACGTTGTTCGCTTCTAATTCAATAGCCTCCGGATTCAAAACCTGACAGTGAAAGACAATTTTCTTCTCTAAACGTTTGTCTTTTCACCACCTCTCCTACTCCCTAACCATGTACAGTAGTCTGCTTTCGTCTTCACCTTCTGTCCCCCTCCCTTATGCCCTTTGCCCCCTCCTCTGGGCTCCCAACTCTTTCTGCAGCTTATCTACTGCTACTCCTTCTTACTGATGTCTTTCAGCTACACCCCTGATCTTATGGCACATAAGATCTAACACATAGCCTTCTCAGATAAGGGCAAAAGAGTCTCGGAGGTACCGTGTGCAAGCTGGGCACGTTAAAGATCCTTTAATGGTCCTAAGGTCGATAAGAGTAGGCTTCGACCGCCACCAGGGCAAAATTCAATATTCCTACCCAACTGATAATGTTTAATGTGTCCCGAACGCTCATATGACCACTGATGCATTTTAACCAAGGACCTAACAACAAAACTATTATAACCTCCTTGCTCTAAATTAATCACTGAGCAGAATTTTATACATATAATGCCATATTTGACATATCAAAACAAGACGTAATGAAGATCGAAGCTGCGTTTCAAGGACTGCAACAAACGTGCACCTAAAGTATGTTGCATTGACCCTCAGAACAGAAAAAAACCCAACATGCACTACACCATGATAAGAAGAAGAGGACTGCGCATCTAGATGCGAGACAACTAGATGCGACTATTAATTCCCTTCATTGCCTGGTCCAAGACTGTCTTTGGCTCTGTGGTTGGACTTTGAGTGGAAAAGAATTTTTGTGTTAGATCGACACACATCTTGTTATTATAAGTGGTCAAAAAAGAACGTCATATTATTATTACTTCTTGGATTGTGTGCGGGTGGGAAGAAACACCCTTCCGTCACACGCCCTCACACGCCCTCACCCCTCCCATTCCTACCGTCTTCATATCTCTCATCCCTTCCCTTCCCCCACCCTCCCCTCTTAATTCAGAAAATGACAGAACTAAACAAAGGAAATGACTAAGTTCAGCTTTAATAGACAATCATCAAGTAATAACCCTCCTTTGAACTTGGTTAGTTCATTTATTACACAATTCAAAGGAGACTTGAGTTTGCTTAAGTTTTTAAGTTTGGATTACTATACTTTTAACGCAGTTTATATTAATAATAAACTACGGAAATAAAATGAGTTTTAACAGTGTACCCTACGCTGTGAAAAATATGATAATACACGACCTCACACAAATAAAACGTAGTTTGGTTAATTGTCTTTTTAGAAATAATGAATATTACCAAGAAGAAGAAGAAGAAGAAGAAGAAGAAGAAGAAGAAGAAGGAGAAGAAGAAGAAGAAGAAGACGCTCAGTCTAGCAGGCTCTGCAGGGTCCGGGGTTACGGCCTGGCCTCGGATTATAATCGGGATGAAGATTCTTAAACTTCGTCTGAGGATGAAGGGAAATTAAGATGTATTTGTAGAAGTGTTTCCCACTAATAACTCAATCTTAATATTTTAAGAGACGTGCCGCTTCGACGCTGCTTGCCAGGGCCAACTCGAGCTGTCAGCACAAACCTGCACGTAAGGTAGGCATGGGCTTTGGTCGTTTCATTACCGAGCTGAGGCGAAGATATGATTCAGCAGCATCCACGGTATCTGAGCAGCCTTTGTGGGAGAGCCCTGCTATCCACACAATAAAGAGAAGGGGCGAGAAAAGGTGTCCTAGAAAGCCAACCTCATCTACCCGGACTGGGTCACCGAGATCAATAGGGATGCCATTACGCGGTCGAAATATTAAAAGAAAACAGAGGAAAACAGGTTGCGAGAATATTCGTACCCTTCAGGATTAGGGCTCCAATCGTGAAAGGAGAACGGCAACAATTTCAGTGGAGCTCAGCTGCTTTGACCTCGATAACGTTGCAATCGGTGAAACTAGATTTTCTGATGAAGGTCAGTTGAAAGTACAGCTATACTGGGGGGAAGATCTTTTAGAATTAAGACTACATGGTGTTTGGATTTTCAGTGAAAAATAACATAGCAGCCCAACTGAAATACGTTCTGTAAGATATTAATGGCAGACTCATGGTGTTCTGAGGCTTCGCATTGGTAAGACCCATTATGCCAACATTTGTGATCTCATGCTTCTAGCATGACCAACAAAGATGATGTCAAAAATAGATTCAATTGTGACCTCGAAGCCGTCCTATTCTCTATCCTCGCTTCTGATAAGCTGTTTTTATGGGTAATTTCAACTCAAAAGTAGGCTTGGGCAGCTGGTGTCATTGGTATATTGGTGTGGGCTCATGAAACAGCACTGTTAAAAAAGTGTACAGAAACATGGACTGTTCATCACTAACACAAACTTTCAGCTCTGAAAAACTTGGCCTTCCCAGTCGTCGTCATCAGGACTGGTTTTGTGAAAATATTAAGAAACTTCAGAATCTAATTTTAAAAAGGCTTGAAAGTTGATGTCGTCCTCAGCCGGTAAATCAAATTCCCAGTCAAAATGAGACGCATAGAGATCTTGCTAAAAAGCATCTTTAGAAGATATTAAGACAAACGATAAATGACTAGCTTAAGGATATGACTAAAGATACTCAGCAGTGGGCGGATACTACCAACACTCATAAATTCTACGAGAGTTTACGCTGCATCTATAGTTTATCTCGTTTAAGTACATCTCCCTTTCTTAAACAAGATGGTTCCAAGCGCATCACAAATAAAAATGAGACACTGAGACGCTGGGCCGAATACTTTAAGGGTCTTCTAAACCGATCATCAAGAATCAATTCTGAGTCAATTGAATCCCTTCCAAAAATCCCACTTAACACTTCCCTTGATTGCCCCACCCCCCTTTCAAAGAGTATGTCATGTCTTTCAATAAGGCCCCTGGTGCGTATTCTAACCCTGCAGAGGTTTGCTTTTGATCGAGGCCGTCTTATCGAGGCACTTTACTTACTTTTCCTTTCTTCTTCCTCTGGTATCCTTAGGATGTCGAGGGGAGGTGAAGGTTTCGGCCCTGTTCTAGGTGTGTAGCGTCGGAGATTGATATGCTATGTTGTTCCAAGACGTTTTTAACCCCATCCAGCCAAGTGTTTCTTTTTTTCTGG
>NW_004797738.1:459536-489897 GCF_000002075.1 Aplysia californica
ACCCAGCCATGTCTTTCTGGGTCTTCCTCTTCATTTGAAACCTGATTCTCGGGTGTTGAAAGCTTTAGCCGCTGGTTGTTTCTGGGGCATTCTGGTTAGATGTCCAAACCATTTGACTCTTTGACGCTCTATGAATTTTGTTTTTTTGTGGTATTCCCCTTTGTAGACGTAATATCTAGATCTATGGTTTCGTTTCTAATGCTGTCTCTTCTGGTGACATTGATGGTTTTGCGGAGATACCTCATTTTGCATGCTTTGATTTTTCAGTCTTGTGTCTTGTTTAGAGACCATGTTTGGCCCTGGTATGTTAATGTTGTTATGAAGATGCTATTGATGAGCTGGGATTTCACTTCGATGTTCTTGTGACTGAGCAGGGGTGCTAGCTGGTAGGTCACTGCATTTGCTTTCATAGTTCTTGTTTCTATTTCTTTGTCCATACGCCCATCTTGGGTAAAGATGCTTCCCAAATATTTATATTCCTCTACTTGTTGGAGCTGTGTTCCGTCAATAAGGATGTTGAGTTTCCCTGGGTTTCTGCTGACCTCCATAACTTTTGTTTTTGAGATGGAGATTTTCTTGTTAAGGTGTTTACATTCCTCATTTAGTTTTGTTGTGTGTTTTTGTAATTTTTCTTTATCTGTGTTTAATATACTCTGGTCAGCAGCAAATACAAGCTCGTCCAGTTCAGTTATGTTGTCATTTGCTGCTTTCGTGATCTTATCCATGTAAGTGATGAAGAGAGCGGAGAGAGAACACACCCTAATGTGGAACCAGTCCGATAGTCCCTCTGTAGATCTTACGCAAACAGGCTGTTTATATAAAGTACCATGATGTTTTCCAGCAATTGTCCTGTTACACCATATTTCTCTAAGACTTCCCAAAGTTGAAATCTATTTACCCGGTCGAACGCCTTTTCCTGATGCACAAAGATGACATAATTGACGTCGCAGCACTGGCGTAACTAATATTGTCGGTCAGATGATACAATGTTACAAGCAAAACTTTTTTAAAAAAATAGTTTTTCATAATCTGTAATAAGGTCAAGAAATATTTTGTCGAAATTCAAATTATAAAAATTCTGAAACAGTGGAAAAACAGCAAAAACACGCAAAATTCCTTGCCCGCATACCGTCAAATTGCTGGTGTTTCAAGATCACAAGCTACGCTCTGCTGCTCAGCATAATTTATGAGCGCTTTAGGACCATCCACATGGTCACGCGGTCCAGTGGCGGGTTCACCAAAAGGTGCAGACAAAAGTCCGCATCCAGAACAGTTGCATGATGTTCTCGCTTAGATGTGACAAAAATATGTGCACATTTTGGGCCAACTGATGACGACAAGGGAGAAATAATTTATTTCACTTTCAATACTACAGAAATTCCTTATGCTGAGCGCGATTGGGTGAATTTATGATGGGCTTTTACTTGAACCACAGGCACTCCGTGAGTCACAGAAAACATAGATTAAAGGGAAATATACCGCCTCATCGTAACCTTATCTCACGGTTCAAGCCCAGCTACAAGAATTCCTTTTTAGTCTTGGGTTTTTAATGTTGACCTTCGTAATTGACATCGAAACTCCCCTTGGGACAGGTTAAACAAACCAAAAACTTCTGTAGTTTCAAGAGGCAAACAAAGATCTTTCCCACCACACTTTTGGGAGAAGGATAGCGGTTTGACTGGCATTCTTGAACGGTTTAAAAAAAACGTCATTTTCCGTTATTTTAAACACTGGTACTTTTTAAAGCATGATGGAGTCAAGGTTGAAGTATGCGTAAGACTATGTTCTGCAACACACTGCGTTTAGGGACGAGATTTATCCGTGCTGTATTTGCCGAATCGACCCAATGAAACAAACACTCATTGAGATCTTATTCACACTGTGACAGGCCAAAATATTTTTGAATGAACAATTTTGATATAGTCTACCAAAAGTTCCAAGTCATTATTGCATACAGAGTTCCTCGAAGTTGTTGTTGGAACCAACGTTTAAAAGTTTGACTGAAGTTTACAGACTTTACGTAACAAAATGACCACGTAAAAGACCTGCTGTGGGGCTCAACCTCTTCAGGAAAGAGTTCAACTAAAACAATTTTGTGTTGTTCCAGCGAAAAAAAAGACTAACGTGACATTTGCGTCGGGTCCCAAATAGACAATGTAACAGAAGATGCGTGAGTAGTTCACAAAGAAAGCAAAGAGGTTGAAAGGCAGGAGAAAGAAATGGATTTTTTAAATAGCCCTGGGGACCCAAACTAAGGAACCATCGGACAGTGGGCGTCGTCTGCTTGGATATGCAATGTGTCTTGTAATGTCCCATGCCCAAGGCCTCTGCTCTGCGCTATAGAACAAAGCTTGCCGTGCATAACTCAGCTGTCTACAACATGGCAACCTAGGAAATAATGTTATGTCTGGCATGATGGGGAAGGTGGACTAACTTCTGAAGAACTTTTATTTTCACCCTGCATCATAGACTACATATGATCTCTTGCCAAGACCTAATGACAATATAATACTGTTTTGTGATGGATGCCTTTACCAACATAAAAGCGCAACTCTCGTCAGTGCCATCTCAGATCCAGTTTGTGTGCTCAACACCACAACTGAACAGAAATATCTCATAAATGGGCATACCCAAATGGAGTTCGATCACGTTCATAGCGTCGTTGGGCGATCTCTCAAAAAGCTCTTATACACGTACCTTCTGACTATGTTAATGTTTGCAGACTGGCGCGTCAAAGCCCTAGATTATACTTTCTTCAGTAAATATTATTCACTACAAGAATACTCAACCATAACGTGCACAGTCAACAATAACTATATTTTCAGCAGAGCTTGGAAGCAATTACAAAAATATGTCGTAATTCGGATACTTTTTAGGTGTAGGAATGTCCTGAAACTTGTTAAGAGTGCATTTTATCGATGTTTGTAATAAACTGGTGAAACAGTTTCTTCTAGAACCGTTTCCGTTTCTTGTCTGACAGCGTGATATTATATTTTATGGTTTATCCTTTATAGGTCTACAAACTATCTATGTCTTAAAAAAAGCTGTGATCAGCTGTATAATGATTTTTCCTCTAGCTAACCATGTTTTTTGACGTAGATCTAATAAACCGCAGTACGTGATAGCTTAGTGCAATGTATCAGACTAAAACAGGGATTGAACAATGAATCTAGCCAATTGTCTCATTACAAAAAACACCGTTTCACAAAATGATTTGTCTCAACCAATAAATAACAGCTTTCCGTTCTTTCATTATCAGTATCGACGAGTACGTAAAACTTTTCAAAGAATGATAATGGGTTTTTTCCTCTCTTTCCTGAAAAAAATTGCTTTTAGGGCTTATGACATTGTATCATCTGCCCAACTGTATGAGGATGTAATTATCACCATTCATTTGTAAAAAAACAAAAGGCGATAGCCAATCCTGTGACAGTCACAGAGGCTTATCCCTCTTGTCTCTAGCTTGTAAAATCCCGGCCCGAATTCTTCCCAATGGCCTGTTGAAGTATTTCTCTTTAAATGACGCTTTACCTGAAAGTCAGTGTGGCTTCCACGCTAAAAAGGCCAAGATCTTTGCAGCCAGGCAGATTCAGGAAAACTGTATAGAGCAGAATGAAGCCTTATACATGACCTTCGTTAAAGTTATAAAGGCTTTCGATACCCTTAGTCGGTAAGGCTTACGTAAAATCTATGCGAAGTAAGGATGCCCGCCACAGTTCATCACTATAGTTCGTCAATTTCAGGATGGACTGAAAGCCGGCGTCAAGAGCAATGGTGATATGTCAAAACCATTTTGTGAGAAAATTACAAATGTAGTGAAGCAGGGCCATGTGTTGGAACAAACTCTTTTCATCATCGTGTTATCAGCAATGATGCATGGTGCGTTCGAGAACTCCGCTGTTGACGTAGATATCAGAAACAGACTGGACCGTAACGTCTTCAACTCTCGTAGGCTGCAGGCAAAAACAAAAACACGCATGGTGAATGTCTGTGAACGTTTTTTGCCGATGATATGACTGTGCATTACTTGCCCATGAAGAATACAGCATTCTTAACTGTGTTGATTATCTTTTAACTTTAGACTCACAATAAGCGCAGTCATTTCAGAAGATCTTTTCCAGCCCATCCCTTGTAATACGCAGATCCTCCCTTCTAAAAGCAAAATACATAAAAGCAAAACTTAACAATGTTGATAGCTTTAAACACCTTGACACTACACTATCTTCAAATGCCGCATCGATGCAAAAATAACTTTGAGTATGGAATTATAATAAATAAAGCTGGTGCGTCAATAGGATGACTAAAAAGAAGGATTTGAGACAAAATGAAAGTATAAAATGTGTTGTGGTCCTCCATACCATGTTTGATGCTGAGACCTGGACGGTGTACCAAAGCCATGACAAGAAGCTTAATTATTTCCCTTTGAAACGCCTCAGGAGAATTCTTGGCATCAAATGGCAGGAATAAATTCCAGACACAGAAATCCTCCAAAGTGCAAATTCCTAGTCTGTTTTTTAAACAAATAAAGGAGTCAACTTCGCTGGGCTGGCCATGTCGTAAGAATTCCTGGTTTCAGAATACCAAAGGCAGCATTTTATTCTGAACTGTTTGCAGGAAAGAGTAAGGTTGGCCCACCAAAAAGCACTACACAGAAACCCTGAACATGTCCCCGAAGGACTTCAATATAATTATTTTGACACGAGAGAGCCTGCTTCCTGACAGACCCAGCTGGAGAGCTGCAGTCACAGTGGGCATTAAATTATATAAGACTTCTTAGTAAGAAATGCTAAAACAAGAGAGAAGCCCACAAGTTGCACACATCCCCAAGAGGGAGTGGAGCTATTAGATGTTCAAAATGTGGATAAATTTTCTTTGCCAGAATTGGTCTCATCGGCCAAATTAGACTGCAGCTCTCATATTGTGACACTATCTATCTATCTATCTATCTATCTATCTATCTATCTATCTATCTATCTATCTATCTATCTATCTATCTATCTATCTATCTATCTATCTATCTTTCTGTCTATCTATCTGTCTATCTATCCATGTATTTGTTTATCTGTCTGTCTGTCGATTTTTCTGTCTGTCTGTCTCTCTCTATATCTACAATAGGAAAAGCAAGTACTCACATAGCGAACTCTATCACTCCTTCGTTTCTGACACTGACGACCCCATCACCATCATCCCCATAGGTGGCAGTGACACATATTTGGTTCACGTCATAGAAAGTCGGAAACCGTTCTAGCTCATACCAAAGTCCAGCATACTGCGAACAGAAACATAAAATGAAAATATAATATGATAACTCGTAAAATCCGACGCTGCGAATTCTGTAAGGCTCATTACTTTTTAAATTGATCTGTCTGGAAGTACAGACCAGATGTATAGTACGATGGTCATACGACTAGACGCTGTTATGACAGTTCAATAGATCATGCGACATACTAGTGGTTTTTGATAAGTCGTTTCCCCAACCATGTCGCACAACAATGGAACTTCGAAAATGGGATTTTTTTTTTTTACCTTGAACGCTGTAGGTAAAGTTTTGGGAAAATCTGATGAACGTTATAACATTAAGATTACTTTTATAGTGCGGTCAAAATTTCGTGGTGCAACTGCACTTATCCTCAAATACCCCTTTAATGGGTAAATCACTGCCATTCATACTTTGCACACAGTTTATATCAGTTTGCCTTAACTTAAGCATTTTTTTCCACAGCAATGGAGGCTGGATTTAAAACAAACTTTTCTTCATAGATTTGTATAAAATTTTATAAATCTGCGCAACGCGTAAAATGGGATTGTTCACAGCACTTCCTGCTTCTCACACATATTTTGTATGCGCATATGGCTTACGTCATAGCTCACCAATGATCCTTTTTCGTGGGAAAACTTGTTACAAGAAATTCAAATAGAATTGCGAACGCATTTTTTGCACTAAGGGTTCTCAAAACAGGCGTTCAGTAAAGGTAGTTTCACGATTTAAAAAAATAAAAAAATGACGGACTTGCTTTTAATAGCGATATTGCCCCAGATGTAAACCTTTTAAAATCTGTGGAAACCACATACTTTGATTTTAAACTAGTATTTACAATAACATACTTTTCTGAAAGGTTGCTGTTGTTGTTGTTGTTGTTGTTGTTGTTGTTGTTGTTGTTGTTGTTGTTGTTGTTGTTTTTTACAAAATATTGTTCTGTTAAGGCAAATTGATACAAGTTGTTGTGCAAAAGTTTCAGAGTCAATATTCGATAGTTTAAGCAATATTGGACAAAAAGTTGCGCCACGAATTTTTGTTGACCCAGCTATAGTTAATGAACACTTATATTTTAAAAATTCCTACAGATAAAGCCTTTTTTTTCAGTGGAAAAAATTTTAATAATGGAATCTTTTGAACGTTGGCGTGTTATGAAATGTTTTCTTTACATCGACAACTTGTGAGTCGATAATGAGCGTTTACCTGAAGACATCTCTCTGAAAGCCTTTTTTATGAAACTGTGAAATATTGGTTAGGGAAGTACAAATCAGACTGTTGTTATCAAGAATCCAACCCCTGAGCGGTTAGGCTGTTCTGTTTTTGGGTTAGAGAGGTTGTCATAATGGCGGACTACTTAGACAGTGGACATACCGTCACAGTAGATTATTATTCGGGTTTGCGGATGAAAGTACAGTCTATCTTGGCCAAGAAAATACGATAAAAGCTGTGAAAAAGAACCCTCTTGCTGCACTATATTCCTTCAGCAAAGCATTTTGTCTTTGAAGTTCCCCCGTACCCACCCTATTCAAGTGGCTATTACAAGGCCTAGAGTGTCCATACGTGCTGTGATTCATTGTGTGTTTATGGGGATTTGAAATCAATTGTTCAAAAAGTATATTGTGAATCGGTTGCTATGGAAACGGCGGCCATATTGGATTTTGTAAACCTTTTTCAATCCCATTTTATTCCCTTATTTATTAACTGATTCACCTCTATTTTCGCATGCCAACAGTATGTAGCTCTTCAATTTGGCTTGCTGAATTTTTTATATATGGTTTAGTTTTTATTTTATGACACTTAAAATTGGGTTGTTGCAGAAAAAGTGAAAAATGGAAAATTCCTCCTTTCTAAGCCCATAAATCAAAAACTACTCTGTTAAAAGGGGGGGGGGGGGCGCTACACCTAAAGGCTATCTCGCTTTTTACTAGACCAAATTTTACCACATTACACATATAACAAGCATAGTAAGGAGTCTTAAAATCCGCAATCAAATTTGAGAAAAAGTTTCGTTTCCATGGAAACAGCGACCATATTGGATTTTGTTGACATGTCTTACGTAATGAATACCGCACTTATCGGTAATGGAAATTGATTGTTTTTTAGCATGCGTGTTCACAAACATTAGATCTAAATATCCTTCTGTTGTTTTTTTCCAAAACGAATAGGAAAATTTTTTATGAATTTTTTCCTGAGGTAGCATTCAAGTTTGCAAAAAGTTCGTGAAAGTCTACACTCCAGACACCATCAACAAAAATCTATTCCGTATATCAAAAGATGAATTTTTAGTATTACATCTTCTCCTCATTCTGAGAAATTTTTATGAAGATTGGATGAAAAATGGTGGAGTTATTAAAGAAAGTATAGAGAAAAGTCGCGTTTTGAGAAAACGGCAGAAAAATAAAAATAAAATACTGACTTTATGAGGAAATGGAAGTGATAAACATGCCCGGTATGGGAGAAAATACGGTTTTTGGGGGTTCTTATGCAATGAAATAGTTATAGGAGAGGCTTAGAAAACTAAAAATGCCTACAACTCAAATTCCATAATTTTGAGCCGAATTTTGACTTTGGGGATGTAGCCCCCCCCCCCCCCCCCCCTTAATAAAAAATTCAACTGGCTCAAATTCAGAACTAGGTGTTGTTGGTATCCTTTGAATGTTACATTGAAATTGAAAAAGAAACAGCAGAAAAATGTAATAATGTTTGAAAAAAAAATAGAATTGTGAGAAAACAGCCGATAAAGGTAAGAAAATGCGGAAAACGTGCTTACGCAGAAAACCCACGAAAAAACCATTTCAAACTAAAGTATAGCAACTGTTTCATAAAATTAACAAAACACATAAATAGAAAACAAACAACAGCAATTTTACCCCAAAACACGATTTCTAAGTGCCCCCCCAGCCCTTAATGAACTTCTCGGTCCATCTCGGTACATCTTGGTAAAAAATAGGTACCAATGAACAAGCCCCCCCCCCTCCAGCTCTTAACGTGTTTCTTTTGTAGTCAGGGTAAAGACATATTGAGCGCCCCTCGTAATTATCGATGTGAAAAGAAATAAAATCAAAACAAAACATGGAAGGGAAGGAAAAGTAAAATTGTGGCTTTACGAGAGATGTCAATGTTTAAAAGGAGACCGGGCTCTATAGGCCTCGTTTGAAAAAGAAAAGGTTTGCGATTAAATAAAATGAAACCAAGGTGGGCTGAAAGTAAGCTCTATATTATGTCAGTGATGCAATAACACCTCTGTTGTTTATTGGCTCAACCAGTGAAGAACGACTTTTTTTTATGAAATGAAGACGTCTTAAAACCCAATAATAATATATATTTTTTTTTTCCATTTATGTGTGTTCAAACTGTGATCAACAGTCGACCTCGGGCCCCAGGCGTGGCAAATTGTCCGGCCAACTTTACTGCTGGACTGCCCGCTACCAGAGGGAGATAATCAACTTAATGAAAAGTACTTGCTATTGTAAAAATGTAAAAATGGAATTCTGAACAAGCATGTGGTAAAATCACTTGTAAGTGACTATTTCTCTTGGTGCATTACCCCCCCCCCCCCTCACACACACTCACAAAAAAGTATGTTTCCCAATATTGCATCATGTGGCATTTTCCTTATTAAAAAGAGAATAAACAACTTTCTTCACCGTTTTCGGGTCTTGACCATTAATTTGTTTGTCTCGAAGGTTATAAACTTACGATTTAAGTTATCCACTAACTTGCATGTATTTGGCTTCCGCTGTAGGTATTTTAACATTTCATGAACGACTTGAATTTGCGAATTTTTTTTTTTAATCGCGAAAATCACGAAAATTGCGTATCAAGTAATGGACGTGGAAAAGTACCCTAGAATACAGTAGTCAGTAGGCTTGTGTCCCTGAATAAAATGCGATAACCCTAGCTCAAAACCTGTGCGCTGCACATTGACGACCAGCAACGATTGTCTATTTTTGAGAGATTGTGTATCATAATTTATGTTATTTATCAAAGCTCATCAATAAAGAGAAATTCAATTTTTTAACACTTATACTTAATTTAGCAAAAGCAAGAAACGTCCATTAATTTCCATTGTAGTGGCGGACAAAAATAACACAACATTGTTTAAGCTCTAAGCTCTATGGTGTCTTGCTGAAGGCACGCGAGCAGATAGTTTATATTTATAATCGGAATAAGACTTTCTCAAAAGGTGGGCTTAGCTAGATTGTATTTTTTTCATTCAATCATAGTGAACATCACAAATGCAAAATTTGTATGAAACAAGATTTAGAATATTTTTAAACAATTAGACAAGTCCATAGCTTTAGGAAATGATAGAACCACGGGCATGATTTTGCAAAAAAATTAAAGGGGCGTTTATTGGTTGCACTGTAAAGTGGGTGTCTGCTGAATGGTTCTGTTTAGTGTAATACAATTAACCAAATTACTATGATTCTATAGACTGCACGTAAGTGTTAAAAATAAGCCAACTTGAAAATGTTAGCGAAAGGGCACGTCAACTAACAAACAAATTGAAAGACAAATACGACACGCGCAATCTATTAACTTAGTCCTATCAGAGGCGGACGTTAAATACGGAGGTTCTGTCCCTTAAATAACCCAATAGTATTGGTACGGGCGTTAAAGCTAAACAAAAGACATGGTACTCACCCGCGAAACGTCAAAGCTATCCTTGACTGTTACTCTCGGGCAGCGACCAAATTTGATAACTGGGTCTTGCCCCGAGCAGTTGTCTATTAAAAATAATGAGATCAAAATGCACACAGAGAATGTAAAACTTCTCACACCTTTTACGTTCATGTTGTCTTCCAAAAAATCGATAATGCTGGGTATCAAAATGAAATAGTCTTTGAAAACTAACTTTACTACTGTTGTAGTCACCTCTTTTATATTTTTTCGGAGTGTATTAAAATTGTTTTTGTCAGAGAGGTAAACCGCCGGTGCCCTAGCAACTCTAATGGTGTGATTTATTCACATCTGTCATAGTATTATAATATTATTATACGGTCTTAATCTGCACCAATACATTATTATATAATATGCCTCTATGCAGTACAGCCTCGGGGCAAAGAAGATTCAATATTCTGAGCTGTGGACTCCTAAATTATTGACCGTTGAGGAGATTACACTCGCAATGTCATTAGCCAATTCACAAGGTCATCATTAATTTTGACACTATTGACCAGGACCTGTGAGTGTGTATTTCTTTTTTTTTTTTTTTTTTTTTTTGGGGGGGGGGGGGGGGCATTTGTTCCTGTGTGTGTATGTGTGTGTGCACGTGTGTGGGTTTTTTTCAAGTTTGTTCCTGTGTGTGAGTGTGTGAGAGTGTGTGTGTGTGTGCGATTGTGTATGTGTGTGTATGTTTGTGTGTGTGTGTGTGTGTGTGTGTGTGTGTGTGTGAGTGTGTGTGTGTGTGTGTGTTTCAGTATAAGCGTAAGTCTGTGAGAGTATGTGTGTGTCTCTGTATTTTCCCCTTCGTGAGTGTGTGTATGGCTGTGTTTATTAACGTGTGTATTGTGTTTGTCTGTCTGTCTGTCCGTCTGTCTGTCTGTCTGTCTGTCTGTCTCTCTAAGAACAAGCGCACACGCGTGCGTGCGCGCGCGCGCGTGCGTGAGTGTGTGTGTGTGTGTGTGTGTATGTGTGTGTATGTGTATGTCTGAGTGTGTATGTGTGTGTGTGTGTGTGTGTGTGTGTGTGTGTGTGTGTGTGTGTGTGTGTGCGCGCGCGTGTGTGTGCTGATACGCACATTATGTAAATTCGTATGGTTCTTGAAGTTGGGGGTGGGGGTGGGATGGAAGGGATGCCTCTTCATATGTAGCTTGTTGAGCCATGTTTCGTACGTTGTCTTATATATTCTAATTGTAACCTTCATGATAACAGCAAATTACTGCCAGGAGGCTAAGTGAAAAGACAGAAAATAAAGAAGCAAATGATCCTTTTTTTCGTTCGTTCACGTTTAGGTAATTTTAAAGTATAATGGGGTCACGGTCGAAGACAATGTTCTACAGCACATTGTGCTTAGGGACGAGATTTATCCGTGGTGTATTTGCCGAACCGACCAAAAAAAACAACAAACCCTTGACGTCTCATTCACATTGTGACAGAACAGCATAATATTCCAAAGTATTCTTAAATGGAAAATTTCTACATTGTTTCCATAAAGTTCCAAGTCATTATTGCACACAGAGTTTTTCGAATTTATATCTACAACAAAAGTTTAAATGTTTGACCGACGTCTACCGACTTTTTGTAACAAAAATACAGAGAGTAAAACGACGTGCTGTTCGGCTCGACTTATTAAAGTAAGAGTTCAAACAAAACACTTTTGTTTTGTCCCAGCTCTGCACTATAGAACAAAGCTTGTTTGTGTAGTGGAACTCGGATTCAACGAAGTCGTCGGGCCTGACCTTCAATTTCGTTGAATCTGAGTATTCATTATTGCAATCACATTTTATTTATATAATTACAGACACCGAGCAAGTAATATATAAGGAAAGTAACAAGTGTTAGGCTTCATTGAAACGCCTGCTTTTTTCCCCCATTTTTTACTTCCTCAATCGAAAGTAATTTGGTTTCAAATAAGCGGCATTTTCGTTTCTTTGATGCACTACCAAGGAAATTATGGAGATTTCCAGGAAAAAGCACCGAACTTTATTAAGCTCACATTGTGCACAAGGGCCGATCCGTTCAAATGCACTCCTGTGTCCTCTATATCATTTTGTTTGCAGAACAAGTTGTGTTGCTGTGTAGAGCCTAGCATACGGTAATGTTTGATTCCACGGAACAAAGCACGCACAATTCATTACGTAGTTATATTGTGACTCGTCGTGACGGTTCGGTTCACTAGGTACATTGAGCTGAAGATCAGAAATTGCCAAAAACGCTTGTTGAGGCTAAAAACGATGAAACATTTTCCGTAGCTTTGTTAGACCTTTGAATTACTTTTCTATTGGAAAATCAATAAAGAATCTCTAAAATTTGCTTTTATATGTGTTTTTAAAGCTAATTTGAGACGTCTTTGTTCTGTTATGTAATACTATGTTACATTCGGTACATAGTTTAGTGCTTCACTAAATTAATATTGTTTGAAATTTACATGACAAACCGCATTGCACTGGTAAGAGGGAATCCTTAGTAAGTAAGGAAGTAAGTTAATTCAGTGTTTAAGGCCATTGGCCCACATCACATCAAATAAAACACTAATTTGATGAGTAAAGTTTTCATAATGAATAAATACAGGTTGTGCACATATCTCTTATCAAGGGTCAAACATTGC
Organism: Aplysia californica; assembly: GCF_000002075.1. Classification (NCBI taxonomy): domain Eukaryota; kingdom Metazoa; phylum Mollusca; class Gastropoda; order Aplysiida; family Aplysiidae; genus Aplysia; species Aplysia californica. The sequence goes on from NW_004797738.1 coordinate 472,067, forward strand.
ATATTTCTGTAATAGGTTCTTAGCTTCCGTAGCCCAGTTTACTCTGCCCAGTTCACAGGAACGATATAATTGCATGTAACAATTCTTTGGATATCAGTCATTGTCTAAGTGTATACGTCTGCACCAGAATTTAATGACAAAATGCATGTAATCAGAATATAAGTTGGTTCTTCCCACTTCTCTTAGAACTAAACATTTCGGTGTAGTTTTGCCAAGACCCAAAAAGGCTTTCCAGAACTTTAATTGAACATTATCAATCACGTCCCAATTTTTGGTACCCTAAATTTCAGAGCCATAAAGCAGCATTGGTTTAATCTTTATATCAAAAATGTTTTTTGCTGTTTCAAAATTTAATTCTTGATACAGAACCGAAAAGCTTTTTTGTTCGAGAAACAATCCCTTGTGCTTTACAAGCTCGATCTTCCAGGATTCGTCTCCAGGATAGACGCGATGAAAATGAAATGCCCAAGTAACTATAAAAGGTTACTTTCTTTAAGATCTTATCCTGCCAATACCATCTCTCGGATCTTTTGAGATAGCCTCCATTTCTAAAAACAACAATCTTACTTTTCTCTTTATTCACTTTTAAACCCCATATCTGGCAGAAATCATATAACACACTGATTTTCTTTTGTAAACCTCTGACATTGTCGTCAAAAAGACATAGGCCATTAGCGTACATTAAGCATAAAATACCATCATTATCATTTGGCAATGCCTGTATAGCATGGGTATTTGAATCTGAAAGGTGATTTTCAAATTGAAATATAAACAAAGAAAATAATATAGGGCTAAGTATGCAGCCTTGTTTGACACCTGACATGCATTGGAAGTATTCAGTAATATACGATTTCATGGATCCTCGTTCACCTGAACCGACTTTAACACATGAAAGAACACTTTGATACATATTTTTCAAAATGGTATACATTGGTCCAGAACAGCCAAGACTTCTCAATACTGTCCAAATCTTTTCTCTGTCAACCCAGCCAAATGCTTTACAAAAGTCAACAAAACATACATAGAACCTTCTGCCAGGCTTGGAGATATATTTTTGGACTAAAGATTGGAGTGAAAATATATGATCTATTGTAGAGTAATTTTGTATAAAACCGGCCTGAGATTCAGGGATGAGGTTACCTTCATCACACCCTAGTTGCAGTTTTCTATTCAATATATATTATATGAGAATAATTTACCAAGAACAATTAGTAAACTAATACCTCTATAGTTATTTACATCATTTCCGTTTCATTTTTTGTGCAAGCTAAATATCATAGACTTGGTCCACTCCTCTAGATAGTAGTCTGTGAAGAAAACTGAATTGAAAAGAGATAGGAGAAATTCAGCCAGGTCCAGGCAACTGAATTTGTAAAATTCCGGCGAAAGGGCGCCAGGTCCACAAGCCTTGCCAGATTTTAAATTATGTATAGCCAATACAATTTCGTCTCTTGAAGTGGGTGGATTTAACAAATCACCTGGCTCACCACAAGCGGAGGCATGAGGCTGTAAGGAAACAGATGAGTTCAAGCTGGTGGACTCGTCATTTCCATTGGCCTTACCACCAGACCCCGAGAGGGGGTTTAGCAATTTCTCAAAATAGACTTACCCTTCTCTGGGTTTGATAGTATTCTTTGTTACCGGGTTTTTACGCAAAAGGATATTGACTTGTTTCCAAAAATCTTTCGAATCGCGCTTCAAACAATTTAAGAATTTGAGTTTGTAATTGTGTATACTGTGATTTTTTAAATTTACAAAGGTTTTTTAATTTCTTTTTCAAAGCGAGGTAGTTATCTAATGTTTCATTTGAGTCCGAAAAATGAAATTTAAAAAAAAAAATACAAAGCATTACAGGGAATCCTTATTTTCCCATTGAGACCTATTTTAAGCCCTTGGGATCCCCTTTATGGTCAATGTAAGAGCTTGAAGGAAAGCTTGCATTTGTAAACATTCCAATGACCCCCATTAGAGACGAAGGGGAACTCCCTAGTCTCCGATCCTCTCATTGGCTCAAAGCATCTTATGCACATTAGCTATTCCATATGATGCCCAGATACAATCTAGTCAGTGATGCCCTAATGAAGGAGAGAAACTCAGATATTTGCAGCTATCAGTACAGTTCAGTTTCCTTTTCTGTTTTTCGTCCCTTACAGCACTGCAAGTTTGTCATTTAAGAGATGGGTTACTTCGACCCTGCCTGCTAGGTCCAAAACGGACTGAGAGGGAAAAATCCCAGCCGAAAAACACATCTGCTCATCCCCACGTGGGAATCGAACTAGAGTCTCCTGCACGTTAGGCAAAGAGCCTTATCATAACACCACAGACGCCAGTTCAGTACAGTCAGTGCAAATGTTTTGGGGTTTGTTAAATAAAGTCCCCAACGCATGTCGTAGATTTCTTTGCTCTTTGGTTTCCGCACCTCGCAACACTGTCGGGTCCAATTTGGGCTGAGAGAGACTTTAACTTTAAGCTGCATCCTTGCATAGAGACAAAGATACTCATTTAAAAACTTGCTTCACAAGCCTTGATTCAAACTCCTGCTCTCTGCATGATAGATGAAGAGGCTAACTCACCCATTATATCAGGCAGATAGACCAATACTGCATCCAGACCTGATGGCGATCCATTTCTCTAAGTAAGTATTACTGACCTTTTCTGATGCTTGTCTTAAGATGTCCACACTTCTTTAAATTACTTCCCCTTAAATGTCAACGAATCTTTCCAGATTCTACTGTTTTAATCTAAGAAGACGTTGTCCGTTTCAGCATGTTATTTCCAGCAACCACAAAATGGCTTTTGGTGATATTTTTGACCCAATCTGTCCTGTTGATTTTGGGAAGATCTTTAAACGGCTGCATTTCGTTAAGTTATTGGTGCATGCTTGAAAAGTACTGATTGAATCATTTTTGGCGGAGTAAAGGCAAATTTCTGGTTTGACCTCTCGCAGCCATGCATTGCCGAGTTGAAGGAAATATCCAATACTTTTGACTGAACTGTATGTAAATAACTACTAAGTGCCAGAAGCAGTGTAAATGATTTAGTGAAAAGAAAATTACAAAGATTGATCAACGCTGGATTTGGTGATAATGGAACGATTTGCGCTGATGACACGGGTGACTATGAAGCATTTATTGAGAAGACGAATGAGAGAGCTGATAGTCCGAATGGATATAGTTTTAAGCAAATCGATCAATCTTAGTCTCTGGAAAAAGAAAGTGTACCCCGGAAGCAGACTAAGAATACCAGTGTTTGAACCTTTAGCAAATGCCATGAATGCTGAAGGACCCGGTCTACAGGCTATGCCTTGAGGTTTTTCTAAAATCATAAACAAATACAAAATCAAGCCCAATCGCTGGAATATTTCACACACAATTTTGTTTGATCATTATGGTCTATTACCGTTTACAGAATTTAAAAATTCTTGACAGTCTGTGAAATATTGCCATTCCCAAAAGATCAGCAACAGGCACTAAAAAGTAGCTCGGAAGAAAGTCCAAGACTCGTTCACATTTCCCACTTTGTAACCACGTGCAAAACTATTTTCAATAGTAGGTCAAGCAAGCGACCTTTGATCTTGAAATTGTCTGTTTTACATAAAGAAAGAGCCTAAGGTCACTCAAATGTATAGTCAATTCTCATCGGATGTGTGTTTACGTTACTGAACAGTGGAAATTTCCATCTCGATACTGTCGGGTTCAGGGCCCGGCGCAGAAATACACAACCCGACAATCCCGGGGTCAGGCCGGGGTCAGGGTTGAGTGAGTTAAATGAAACTATGCAGACCCATCAAATGACACGAATCAAGAAAAGATAAGATAAGATTACATGATTACATTTTTTTGTCCAGATCCTGGCACCTTGCTTTGGTGTTTCATCACATACACAACATACACACACACAGCGCGCGCGCACTCAAGCACAAATATACATCCACACCCCCCCCCCAACCACACCCATACTCATATACTAAAATGCACACACACACACACACACACACACACACATACACACACACACACACACACACACACACACACACACATACACACTTACACACCACGAAGTGTGCTTTCACCCACAACCAGGCTCACAGTCACATGCATAATATAAAGGAACAGTAATATAAAGAATATAGTGTTAAACTAGATACATACTCGGTATTCTGATTGTAACTCAGTTGTATTTCTATGCATGCTCTAAGGTCATATGAATCTTTATAACGTGGGGTAAAAAAGGTTGAGACCTGGTAGTATTTCCAACATATCTAATGACACGTTCAACTTTTCGCCCTCTTGGGGCTTTGCTAGGAACATTCAAAATATAAATGACTACACTAGCAGTAAAATACTTATAACAAGATGGTTAAGATGGAGGAAATTTTGTGATGATAAAAAAGACCTTCAATATCTTTCTTTCTTACAGATCAGAAGCCTGGGTCTTTTGCTTTTGACTGATATTTTTATTTGAGGGAACAAGGGATGTTTATTGTCCAAAAAGATGGAACTAATTGGTCACTTTTAAGCAGAAGGGAGCTATCCCGACAAAATGCTGTTTTCAGAAAATCGAGGTACAGTTTTTGCCCCTTGTTCACGAGAGTTTTCTCTTTAACCAAACAAGCACACACACCAATGAAACCAAACTTCTCCTATAGGCATACAATGCCTACTTTTGGTGTAGGTCAAGATTTCTGGAAACCCGGAAATCTGGGTTAGCCCGCTTGTCCTTAAAAGCGACCAATTCTTCTAGTGCAAGCTATAATTATAATGTATAGTTAATCGAAATAGGGGAATGTAGATGTTGAAATTTTGCATGCTTTCCATATTGATTGATTACATTTTTCTTTATCTTTTGTTTTGTATTCCCGACCCCAGATGTTATACAGAGATTGATCATACTTTCTGTGGTTGAATAATAGAAAATGGACATCAATGATTTATTAACTCTAAAATGCACGAGCTTCCTTAGAAAATAAATAGTCTTTTGTTCATTTTTATGCAGGTGAGAAGTATAGACAACCCAGTCGAGTTTGTTGTCTATGGTAACACCCAAATACTTATAATCAGACACTTGCTCGACGTTTTCATTTTTAATTTCGAGTTGCTGCAGGGGCAGTTTCTTTTTTCTAAGTTGTTTCTCCCATATCTAAAAGAAACTTCTGATTTTCACACCACTCAGAGAAGTTTAGTTTAAAATTCCGGTATGAAGTTTCGTTATGGTCAGCCTGAATAAGCCCAATTAAGGACAAGCGGTTTAACCCAGATTTCGGAGGTTTACAGAAATCTTTACCTACACCAAAAGAGGGCATTGCCCTACCTATAGTAGACGTTTGGTTTCATTGGTGAGTATACCTGTTTGGTTATGGAGGAAACTCTGCTTGTCTTTTAAAGAAACCGAAGAAGGGGCAAAAACTTTACTTCGATTACCTCAAAACAGCATTTTTCGGGATACCCACCTTGTGCATTAAAAGCTTCCAATTATGGTTGAATCCTCTGCAGATTTGATCAACATGATGCTACTGTTGTTTATTTGCAATCGTTTGTGTATAGTGCAAATACAACTGGTGACAAAACTCATCCTTAATTAAAGGGCCCCTGTATTTATTTGTCGTGATGAGTGTCGATGAATAATGTTTTAATGTTACATTCTTGGTTCGGGTGGTCAAAAAAGTCTCTATCCATGATGCTAAATTGACGTTGACACCTATTTTTTCTACTTTCTACAAAATCATAGATGGATGGGTAGTATTAAAGGCTGAAGAAAAATCAACAATCAGGATCCTACAGTATGTTTTTGGTTTCTCTAAGTGTCTATATATCATGTCGTCCAGAAATAGTAAAATGGCGTCTTCTTCTCTTCTCCCATGACGATATGCGAAGTGTAGAGGGTCCTGGATGGACTCAATGTATGTTCGTAGTCTTTTTAGCACAATTTTTTCTAGACATTTTTTAACTACGAAAGTTAAGGCTATTGGTCTTAGGACATTTATTTCTGGGTTGTTGGGGTGGGGGTTTTGGAAAGGGGTGGGGGGGGGGGGCGATTTCTAAACATTTCCAAATAGTGGGAATAACTTGTGTCTGCAACGACTGGTTGATAATATAAATCTAGGTGTAAATAGAACACATTTGTGCTGAACACATTTTTAGAATTTTTGTTTTTCACACCGTCAGGGCCACACGCCTTTCTCACATCCACACGTCCAAACACAGATAGATCATCGTCTAACCTAACGTTCTTCGACATTTATCACTATTTTCATTTGTGTCGGTGTTCACATGTCATGGCAAGTCACACAAACTGCCTTTGCCAAATCGAGAGAAAAAGGTTTATTTGTATAGTTCTCTTTGTTGTCAATGCATACGTTTGTTGGTTCTTTGTAGCCCTCTGCGGTCTTAAAGGGGGGGGGGGGGGGGGGGGCTACACCTGAAGGCTATCTCGCTTATTACTGGACCAAATTTTCCCAAATTTCCCACATATAACAAACATAGTAAGGAGTCTTAAAATAGGAGAAAAAAGTTTCATTTCCATGGACATTGGATTTTGTTGACATGTCTTACGTAATGAATACCGCACTTATTGCTCCTGGAAATTGATTGGTTTTTTTTTCATAAGTGTTAAAAAAACATTAGATCTAAAAATGTGTGCGTGTTGGTTTTTTCTTAAGCGAATTAGAACATTTTTAATGAATATTTCCTGAGGTAGCTTTCAAGTTTGCAAAAAATCCGTGAAAATCCACTCTAGACATTGCCCAACAAACATCTATTTCATATATAAAAAATTCAACAAACGAATGTTTAGTCTTTCATTAAGATTGGACGAAAAATCGTTTTTATTTTTAAAAGTATAGAGAAAAGTCGCGTTTCGAGAAAACGGCCGATAAAGAAAAATAAAATATTGACTCTATAAGGAAATGGTGGTGACAAACATGCCCGGTAAGGGAAAAATACTTTTTGGAGGTTCTTATGCAATGAAATAGTTATAGGAGAGGTTGAGGAAGCTAAAAATGCCTACAACTCAAATTCCATAATTTTGAGCCGAATCATGACTTTGGAGGTGTAGCCCCCCCCTTATAACTGTGCCTATGACTTTTAAGTTCTGTTTTGTTATGACTTTTAAAAGCGTTTTTCTTTTTATGGATTAGGTCTTTGTTTCTCGAATTTATCAACGGTTTAGAGTTAGGGAAGATGATAACTTGTTTTTTAAGTGCCACTAGATCTATATCCTGACAAAAATTAAAGTAGTCTCTGACTGTTGTACATTAATCATTGTTATCACTATATGCATTAAAAAAGGCATTCCAGCTGGTACAGTCAAACATCTTCTCAGTTGATCTTCGCTTTCTTCAGTCCAGGTGCTGTCTGTTCGAACTTCTGGCTTCGTTCGTCGATACAGAGGGCGATACAGAGGAAGTAGTAATGACATGTTGTGGTTACCGATGTGTTGGAGGCACCACACTTGTAGGTTTGGGTGATATTGCCGTATCACAGATCTATTGTCCTTTGGCGTGTTGTTGGAACCTCGACGTACTGGGTCAGGTTTGATAGGGCGGCGTGAAGAGTGTACTGCTGTTTAAGTCCCCGGTTGTAAAGACAGCCGCGTCAGAAAATTTTGCGGTTTGGTTGTGAATGAGGTCGGATAGTGTATCGGAGGCGATTGGGACGTTGGTGTGTGGAGGAATATACACAACGTTCATACTTAGAATCTCATGGGGTAAATAGAGCGGACGTAGATGCAACGTCTGAACAGGACTGGTGAACAATCTGTATGTTATTGTGGTGGCATCGTCTGATGTCGTTAGCATTGAGTCTTTGGGCGGAAGTTGATCAGATTTGAAGGCAGTTTCTTCTCTTCTAGTTGATTGGCTCATCCTATAGTTCCCTTTTACATTGGAAATAGTACGAGGCCACGTGACACGGAAATTTTGAGTTCGTTGGCAGCCATGTTTGAGTTGGCCAAGAAGTTTGTTTTCATGTGAGTGGGTGTGTCTCTGCTCTTATTAAGTAAGGTGTTTTATTAAATTCTAAAGTTGTATTTTAATCCAAAGAGATTCTCTTAAAAGTGCCAGCTTGTGAAACCTCTAATTCCTTTCTGGATTAGCGTCTTAGAGACTTTCTCTACAATAAATTCATCACCAGCAAACGTTTGATTAATTTGAAAGGGGAAGATTGAAGAAAATGAGAGCAGAAAGGATGGTGCAACACTGATGTTTAGTTTAGTTCTAGTAAAAGTTTTACGCGCTCGCAACTTCATACGGTAACACTGCTGTGTTAATCAGTGTACTAACAAAGCCTCCAAAGGTACCCCTCTTTCTTTAAAATTCTCTTCATTGGTAGAAATGAGATTGATAGGAATTTAGATAGATTAAATCTTGTTCTATGTTTTGAAGAAAATATAAAAAAATATTAGGAACCTGGGCGTTTCAAAGCCTACCTTCAGTGCCTACTCTCATCGATTTTAGACCACCAAGGGATCTTTTACGTGCGAAACTGGCACACGGGACCTCCGATATTTTTTGCCCTTGTCCGAGAAGGCCTATGAACTCCTCCTCTTATGAACTCCTTCACACAGCTGGCCAACTCAAACATAGCGGGCGCCGGTGTCGAATGTGGCTATAGCGTAGCAAGGCGAGAGAGAGAGAGAGAGAGAGAGAGAGAGAGAGAGAGAGAGAGAGAGAGAGACAGAGACAGAGACAGAGACAGAGAGAGAGAGAGAGAGAGAGAGAGAGAGAGAGAGAGAGACAGAGACAGAGACAGAGAGAGAGAGAGAGAGAGAGAGAGAGAGAGAGAGAGAGACAGACAGAGACAGAGACAGAGAGAGAGAGAGAGAGAAATAGAGAGAGAGAGAGGCGTACTGTTTCTAGCGTACTGGTGCTAGTGTACATCTATGGTTCATCCATAGACAATGCACCCCACGTAAGAAAAACTGATTGGTTGTGTGAGTGTGTTTGTGTGTGCGTGAGTGTGTTTGTGTGTGTCTGTGTGTGTGTGTGGGGGGGGGGGGGGTGTACATGTGTGTATGTGTGTGACATACAAAGAGAGAGCTAGAGAGAGAAAGAAAGAAAAAAAAGTAATGAGAAAGAGTGATAGAAAGCGAGAGAGAGAGAGAGAGAGAGAGAGAGAGAGAGAGAGAGAGAGAGAGAGAGAGAGAGAGAGAGAGAGAGAGAGAGACTAGGGGTTTGTGTGTGTGGGAGATAGAATATGGACACACTAATCTCTGTATTTACGGGATTAAACCCATTGTTATTGTGATTTTGCAGCTACTCTGCATGTACCAAGGGCTCCAAACTATTATGCTAGCCACTCTTTGTCCTGTATAGATAAGACTTGGCTACGAAGCGCGATAGCCATGGGCACACAAAAGAAGCGCAAAATACCATTCTACCAGTTGTGCTATCATCGTGAGTAGGCACAGTCTGTTTATTCCCCATTGCCCTTTATTTGATTCCAAGTTGAGTCAAATGGTGTGCACTTACGTGAACCGGGACTACGTCAGAATGTGGTGGTGTATTAATGCTAACGCCTCATGGCATTTGGAATGTTTTAGTTGCAAAATTGAATGATGTTTTTATGGTCAAAGTTAAAGTCTTCTGTGTTCCATCGAGAAGGTAGCATAAAAGATTAATGTAATTTTTTAAATTTTCACTTTTGAATCGTGTGCACTTCGTCTTGCTCTGCGAATGTGTACGTCATTATAGTTCTGCTTGGGGGTTATTTAGAAGAGGGAAACACATGGATAACATACTTAGAGTGTTTAAAAATTGGAGAAAAAAAACAATAGACATTTTTCTAATTGACATGAATTTTTTTCCATACGAGCCTCTTAAGAGGAGCTACTTAATCACTTCACTGGTTAATTGAACTTTGTCTTATTAGGATATATTTCGTCAGCTGATACCAATATGGTATAAAACAAACCAGTGGTAGACTATAGTTATCCTGATTGTGAAATTGCCAGTTGTAATCCTTCGTTGAAACCTATGATTTCAACTTGTCAATTGAACTCGCAGGATGAAGCATGATCTACAGCCTTAACTCGTGTAATAAACTATTCATATTATGTGTGTTATATATGCAAGTGTATGCATATAAAACCATTTTGAGAGTATCTCCTCCCCCCCTCCCCCCTCCTCCCTCTCACACCCCGAGCTCAGTCTCGAACCTCAAACCCACAACTTTACGATGAAGAGTCCGATATCCTTACTATTAAACTGACGACGCGTGATTTATTAAATTTCAAAATGTAAAACTCATAATATGATAGATAGCATCACAATATTGTAAGGTGGACGTACTATACAATCAACATAAATTCGTCCCACTCTGGAACCGAACTCGGATCTCTCTTGCGTGCGACAGTGAAGCGCGTAACCACTACGCGATATCTTGACGTTTCGAGAGACAGAGCTTGATAATGATCTACATAGTACGCTCTATAAGGTCGCGAGAGGCAGACGTAAGTAAGTGAATAAGGCAACAGAATGTTAAGAACAAAATCAAAGTCCTTTCGTAATGATTCTGAGTTTTTATTCAGTGCAAAAGTGCATAGGCTTAACATGCAATACTGTAATTTTTTTTAAAAATTATTTCGTACACAGTTGGCAAACTTCGGTTTTTTTTTAGTTTATTGTTTGTTTGTTTTATCATTTACTTCTCCGCGACGGGCAGTTCGTCTGGCGAGTTTTTTGAAAATGTGAGACATCAATGCGGAAATCAGTCAGCGCGTCCTTCAAGTCGTCAATGTTGGCGGGTACAGCATCTGCTTCCCTGGTCAGAATCCAGGCCATCTCTGTGGGGGAAAGGAGGGTGAAAGTAAAGTTCAAACCCAATTCTCAGAAAAAGTTGAAAGCGTCTTTCGTGCATGACGAGGTTATGTCGACTCAAATGTACCCAAGGAGAGCGGAGACCTCGGTACGTGCGTACATGTGGGTTCCGATTTCAGAGGAAAGGGGGGGGGGGGGTAACTTTTACTGTCTTGGAAATGACGTCTAGAACATTATCGGTAGCATTCTCTTTTTATATGGAAGAATTAAACGAAAATTTGATGTAAAGCAAAGGAACAAAGTGACATTGTGTTGAGAGTAAACTTCTTGGGACTAATACTAATATAACCAGTTAATTTGCAAGAGACAAATGAAGTTATTAGGACACTTGAATAGACTTAAATAACGTCTTGGAACCTCTCGCTCTCACGAAAGGTTAAGAAGCTAAAAGAGATAGACAAAAAAATTCCACCCTACTAAGAGAGCCCGAACGGATGGATGGTGTGAAAAGACCAACGTACGCCTACTTTACTCCTCAAACGATTGAGAAAACGCACGTTTTAATTTCTCTTAGCATAGGAACTGTAAAGTATACTATTTAATCCCTTTCTATCCTTATCCTCTCCGTGTCCTCCGGCGTCTGTGGTAGAGTGAAAAGGCACGTCGCCTTCACACGTGGAGGATTATGATTTCGATTCCAGCGTCGGAAGGGTTTTTGGATTATTATATTTAAAAAAATCCTTTTAACCTTATATATTTTTCACCCAGCAACCATTGCAGCCTGGCAGCTTTGGGGTGTACTGAATCAACCACAAAAAGATTGTGAAAACTATCATGATAAACAATATGTATCAAAAGAAAGAAAGAAATACTTTAACAGAAAAAGAAAACTGCATCTGATTACATTGAGGAATCTTTATTTTATCTATTTTTAAATGACAATATCTGGGAGGGTTACGCAATTAAAAAAAAAACTCCCAATTTATAATAAAATCATCTATTGCAATGCGGGGGTGACTGACAGAGTCCGTAACAGTTCAAAAAGTATTGCACATAACTTTACCAAAATTTAGTCGAAACCATACAGGCGGGTCAACTGTTGGTTCGCCGTTTCCTGTAGATTGTAGCCGAAAAACACCAAAGGCGTCCGGGGCCTATTGGTTAAGCACTCGGACTCGCAACCGTAAGGTCGTAGGTTCGAATCCCGTCAGGTGCCCGACGTTGTGTCCTTGGGAAAGGCACTTTGTACGAATTTTCCTCACTACACCCAGGTGGAATTGGGTACCCAGCTATAGACAGTGAACGATCTTGTCAGTTTGATAGTGTTTGCGGAAGTTAAATCCGCAGCTTGAACTGTATGCTTCCGCGGAAGTCGAGAATGTTTCTGAGTGTTCTAGGGTCTGCAGGGGTAATAATAGTTGTAAAGCTCATATGCTCTAGAGCATGGATAAGCGCTATATAAATGCAATTATTATTATCACTATCATTATCATTATCATTATTTGTATTATTATTATTATTAGTAGTAGTAGTAGATCTAGTAGTAGTAGTAGTAGTAATAGTAGTAGTAGTAGTAGTAGTAGTAGTAGTAGTAGTAGTAGTAGTAGTAGTAGAATATAGATCAATAAGGCGCATCCCGTAAATACATGGGATTAGGCTACTGGGCGGGCGACGCATCCCGTAAATACATGGGAAATTGCTCATGCAAGTTATTCTATTACCTCCTTCTGTCTACTGGTACTCACAGCCCTCTTTGGCCCTAGCTTGCAGGATCGAATGAGACTGCCTGCTAAATGATAAAAACTGTGTAGACAGAGACGAAAAACACCTACAATAAACAACCATTGTTACATTCTTCTCGCTATCCGTTAGTGCTGGGCGGCTCGGTTCCCGATTGTTGAAAGCAAAGATAGTACATAACAAGATGGTCCACTCAGCCAAAAAAGTGTCTGCCGGAAGTCCGCTCTTTGCTTCAGATGGCGCTGCAGTCTGTTTTGAAGCTCTCTTTAGTTTTTCCAGAAGAAGAATAGGAATAGCACCTCCTTGCGTTCGCAGATCGACTGCTGTAATCATTAGCAGTTCGGGTTTGTTCAGTGCGGAGTTTTTTGGTTTTAGGGTGTTTTAAAATTTTAATGACCTCTCGCCTTTCATTCCAAAGTCAAATTAAACGAAGAAAACAATCACCCTTTCCTCCGGAAGAGGTTTTTTGTCAGCGTAACCATTTTAAAAAAGGGTTCTTCCGAAATTTATTTTAAAACTTGCTAGTTTCACTTTGATTTTTTTGACACAAGTAGGGTAACTCTGTTCGCAAAAGGTGCGCATTTGCGAAGAGGGCGCCACCTAATTTTAAGGACACTTTTTTAATTGGCTCAAAGAGAGGAGTGGCCCCTCTTGTTATGTAGACTCTTTGTTGAAAGCTAGGACTCGATTCCGAACCCATTTACTTACTTTCTAGTGATGTGATTTCTTCCCATGGTTACCTAATTGACTCCAAACAACATCTTCAGGATGTAGGATAACATTGATTTCGGAACACTACGAAGTATCAACTTTTATTTTTCAAACATAAATTCTAAGAAAAATAAGAAGAAGATCCTTTGGTTTTCATAAAAAGGAGTCGGTACTTTTCATCCGTGGCATTAATCGTGGGAATCGGTTCCGGAATGGATTCTTTGCCCAGTTCAACTATCCGTGCATGTCTCAGAGGTGCAAACTAGCAACGCGCAAAAATCCTGAACTATTCGGACCTCATTGAAACGTACCCGAGGGAACTCAAAATGTATAGATCATATTGTCAACTGCATCTTAATATTAGGTCAAGACTACTGTTTACATAAACTGTAATATGACATGAAAAATGATATGAAAAAAATAGATAAAAGTTAGAATCTAAGCAGAAATATAATCATCATTATCATCAAGTGCCAAATCTGCGACATATATCGGCGATCATCATTCGCCATTCATTACTTAGCTCGACTGCTCTCAAAAATGCTATACTCTCCCTATCCTTACCCGTGATCCTTCTCTTTCGGCTCTCGAAGTAAGTTGCGCTTGATCTACCCTTGTCTCGTTTGTAATGATTATAATATTATGGAATCCAGAAAATTTTAGATTCTTGATTTTTTTCGGAAAATCAGTACCTGCGACATCTCTACTTACGCATGTTGAAGATTGTATAGATCGGTCGACAGGAGAAGACAACTGCAAAAGTTTCGTAGTCCGTGTCGACAACCAAATAGTTGGGATCTTCCTCCTCGTCGTCGTCTGTAGAGAAATGAGAAAAAAATAAAAATAAACGGAACACACTAACAGTTTTTTCTTTTAAAATTTGTTTTTGGTTAGCTTGTATATTTGTTTATTTATTAGTTGCGTGCTTGAAAGCACATCGACACAAAGGATGTTATGTAAGGTGGGGAAACAGACAGACAGACAGACAGACAGACAGACAGACAGACAGACAGACAGACAGACAGACAGACAGACAGACAGACAAAAACAAAAGCGGGACGGTGGAGAAGTAGGACCCGCCCACCAGTGCCATTCCCCAACCACCCGCCTATTTCTATCGATTCCTGTGAGGAAATAATAATATTATTGATCGCTATGACAAGCAGAATGCATACATGATGTTCAGAGGCTACATAGACATAGTATTTTGAATCCACGTACCGTCGAAATTGTACGAGACGGCCACTAATTTTCCTAGAGAAAAATTGTCTTAGGCAGGTGGACGATTTGTACAGTGTCACAGAATGGTGAAAAAAGAAAGGGGAGAAGTGGAAAGTGCTGTTTTATACAGGTGATTGTCTTGGACAGGAGGCCGTTAGAAAAGGTTCGACTCTATGTTACTGTGCAATGCTCAGTTCTTATGTAAATGTTTTTGTGCTTTGTTCCTTTACACATTTTCAGTGACCACCTACCACAAGTGTCACCAACACTGCATGACTTTCATTTATGAGCCTGCGGTCCCTTATCACTCGTCTACTGAAGCTTCTAAATCAAGGACTTTACAACAAAACTAGCTTATGTTATAACCTCCTTGCCCTAAATTAATCACTGTGTACAATTATATACCTTTTATTTCCATGTGTCATATTAACCTATCAAAACGAGACGTAAAATTTGGAAACTTGTCTGAGGGATGGGAAGTCTAGGAAAGTCAAAGCTCTGTTTCAAGGACTGCTGCAAACACACACCTACAACATGTAACACTGACCCACACAACGGGAAAAAATAATACTTGCTCAACACCACGATAAGAGGAAGAGAACTGTGACTGTCTCGAGCTCTCTGGTTGAACTATGAGTAGAAAGGAATTCCTGTGTTAAATATATCTTATAACTATAAGCAGTCATCATATAAAGTACTAGTCATATTCCTTCTTGGATTGTGTGCGGGGGACACACAATCAATCAAAGATCCGCTTGCTCAAAATGCAACAGTCTGCTTACTAGTCAGCGTACGAGAGATGTGCGGCTGAAAAACCACCAACAACAAACTTAAGCTGTTCACGACCGTCTGTCAGAGACGTAAACAGCCATTATAAACATGTTTTCTAATATGACACACTTCGGCTTCTGATCCCTCGGGGCAAGGCTGCTACGTCACACCCTCTAAGAAATACAAAGATGAAGGATGGATGAGCTGGGTGAATAGGAAGAATTGCATGCCGTTTGCTGATAATAGTTATAAAATGATATTACACTGGTTGATGATTGGTCTTTTAGTTTTGTCCTTTGGCATGTTAATATGATTTTCATATGAAATTTGGGTAGTAGAATCTGAGTCTGGTTTCAGTTTTTTCTCTATCAGGTTAGGATTTTAAGTTTAAGTACGATACGTAGCATAATATTTTTTTATTTGCTTTTTCTCTGTGATTCATCTAAACATAATCTCCTTAACGCTCACTTGCATATGAGTATCTAGAACACAGTTTTGTGCTGTTCAGTCCAATTCATTTTGTAACATATTTAAAAACATGTTTTTGAACACTTGTGCACCAAACGAAGACATGGGCCACTTAAGAGGCATTTGTGTACAGTGTACTTGTTTCAAACGATGTCTCTTCTGAGCTTTCAACAATAACCTGCCATCCTGTGAGGGTTTTGATGCTAATGCAATTAATATTAATAATAGACTACTGAAATAAAAGGAGTTTTAACTGTAAAAGCGTAAGTTATGAAAAATATGAAATACGCATTTGAGCAAGAACAAAACAGTGCGATTAATTATATTTTTTAGAAATAATAGGTTAACAAGCAGGGAAGGGGAGAAACCTCACAGAAAATGGGAACATGACGGAGAAACCTGGCTTACCATGGCCAAAAAACGTTGTTTTATTCCACAAAGGTCCGAGAAGCAACGTCCAACTAAGGAGGAAGAAGAAGAAGAAGAAGAAGAAGAAGAAGAAGAAGAAGAAGAAGAAGAAGAAGTTACCTCCAAAGAAGGAGACCCTCAGTCTAGCAGGCTCGTCAGAGTCAGGGACTACGGCATGGCCTACGATGTCCATCGGGAAATAGATGGTAATACGGCCCCTGAGGATGAAGGAAAATTAAGATGTATTTGTTGAAACATGTGCCCTCATTAGCACAATCGTACTAATATAGGAGACGTGCGACTTCGACCCGGGCTGTTAGCACAAACTTGCACGTAAGGTAGCCTTGGGCTTCGGTCGTTTTATTACCGAGTCGAGGCGAAGATACAATGATTCGGCAGCATCCATGGTATTTGAGTAGTCTGTGTGGGAGGGCACTGCTATCCCCACAAAAGGAGGGGCTAAAAAAGGTGCCCTAAAGAAAATTCACCTCATCTACCAGGACTGGTTCCCCGAGACCAGTAGGGAAGCCGTTAAGAGGTCGAAATGATAAAAGAAAACTGATGAAAACTGGTTGCGAGAATATTCGTACGCTTCAGCATTAGGGCTCCAATCGTGAAAGGAGGACGACAACTATTTCAATAGAACTCACCTCCTATGAACCTCGGTCACCTTGCTCTAGGTAAAATTAGGTTTGCTGATGAAGGTCAGAAGAAAGAACGGCTTTAAAGGGTGAAGATCTTTTAGAATGTAGGACATAAATAATATGGTTTTGACTTAGCGGTGTAAAAGCACCTAGTAAACCAACTGAAATCCTTTCCTATAAGTATTAATCACAAGAACCATTATGCAACATTTGTGAGTGCATTTGCCCTTACGATGACCAACCCAAATGTGTCAAAAATAGATTCAATTGTGACCCCAAAGCCGCCCTATACTCTATCCAAAGTTCTGATAAACTGTTTTTGATGGGTGATTCCAACGTCAGAGTAGGCTCGGACTTTACTGCCCGGGCAGGTGTCATTGATAAACATGGTGTGGGCTCATGAAACAGTATTGGTCTTCACCTGTTACAGAAATGTTCAGAAACAGAAACTGTTCATCACTAACACAAACTTTCGCCTCTGAAACGCTTGGTTTTCCCCAGTCGTTTTCATCGGGATGGGTTTGATGAAAACATAAAGAAAGGTTCATAATCTCATTTTTAAAAAGAGAAAGCTGATACAGTCCTCAGACAGTAATCCAGATTCCCTGTCAACACGACACGAATTGAGATCTTGCAAAGAACATCTTCAGAAGGTAATCACAAAAAATTAAAAAATGACTGGTTCGATGATAAAACTAGAGTGACTCAGCAGGGGGTGGGTGCAAACAACACTCATAAATTATATGAGAGCTTACACTGCATCTATGGTTCATCTCGTCTGAGCACTTCACCTCTTCTTAAACAAGATGGTTCCAAACTAATCACAAATAAAAATGATACTGTCCCTCTTGTCTATAGCTGGTAAGATCCTGACCAGATTTTTTCGCAATGGCCTGTTGAAGTATCTCTCTTCAAATGACTCAAGTGGGAGTAGACAATGTTCAAAATGAGGAAAACTTTTCTCTGTCAAAATTGGTCTCATTGGCCTAATATGCCTGCACCTAAAATATTGTGTTACTATCTATCTATCTATCTATCTATCTATCTATCTATCTATCTATCTATCTATCTATCTATCTATCTATCTATCTATCTATCTATCTATCTATCTA
>NW_004797738.1:490336-493462 GCF_000002075.1 Aplysia californica
GACGCCACTGTATATATATATATATATATATATATATATATATATATATGTATATAAATAAATAAATATATACATGTATTATATATGTATATTACTATTATATTATATTAAATTTTATATATATTATATATAATATGATTTGTATAGGTATGTGTGTTTGTATGTTTCCTGAAACAGTGAAATGGGGTGGGGGTGGGGGCGCTTTCGGCCGTGATCGAGAGTTTACGGTCGGCGATCGCCTCTCATTTAACAGGTTCCCTATTCGAATTCAAACAGAGAATTTTCTTCTCTCAAATTGTCTCCTTTTCCCTCCTTTCCTGCTCTCTAACCGTGTTTTGTCGTCTGCTTTTGTCTCCACTTTTCGACTTTCACCCCACCCCCCTTTTGCCCCATCCTCTGGGCTCTTGACTCTTTCTGCAGCCTTTCTAGTACTAACTACTCCTTGGCTCCTTATTACTGCTTTCTTTTAGCCACACCCGTGCTCTTAGGGCAGGTAAGATCTAACAACTAACCTTCTCGGTTAAGAGTGAAAAATCTCTGAGATCCCGTGTGCAAATTGCGCATGTTAAAGATCCTTTGGTCGTCCTAAAATCGATAAGAGTCGGCTTCGGCCGCTACCTGGACAAAATTGAAACATTCCTACAAAACTGAAAATGTTTAATATGTCCCGCGTGCTCAATGAACTAATGCACTTGCGAGCGCCGTAAAACACTTACCAAAACAAAACAAAAGCAAACACGGGAAAATCAGCCGCTCGTCAAGTTTTGAGCATATGGAGTGATTCATTTGTTTTGTTTTTTAAATAAATATACCAATCTATCTTGAATAGAAGCCGAGATGTTTGCGAGTGAGGGAGGCGCGGGGCACTTGGTGTCAGAGGTAAAATTAGCGAGCAAATGGCCGCCAAAGTTTGGTGGTTTCCAAAGCTTAAATATCTTTATGGAAAACCCAAATTCTCTTCTTTTTTTTTTTTTTTTGTCTGTAAAATTCACATAGTAAACTGTTTTTAAACGGGCTAAAAGGAGTTGAGCTAAAACCAAAACTAGACAAATAATTAAATTAAGATAGATAAAACTTGCATACCAGACGGGAAAAACTTTGAATTCTTCTACTTCCTTATTTTGACGAGTGACTGGTTTCACCACCATGCAACATACGAGGGGCATACCAACAGTTTTTTACCTGACAATGAACGAATGAAGTCAGAAAGCTGAAATTTGGTACTACGCTTAGTCTTTCTTTATGTAGTCGCCTCATAGAGTTATACGTGTTTGCCATCTGTATATGAACTTGAAAAGACCTTGAGAATAGAGGACCCTCTCTATGTCAGAAAACAAGCACTTTACGCTTCTTTGACCTCATCATCACTTTTTTACACCAAAATTTTATCACAGCATAGGATGGGCAATCAGTTCCATATACGGCATGCATCTCCGTAAATATATCTTGTAGTTGATTGCCTTGCAAGAACAAAAACTTCATAACTGCACAGCGCTCAATTTTCCATTTTTATTCTGAAACTGGAGAACAACATACCCACAATCACTTACAGTGTGCTGGTGGTAAAACCAGTTATCTGAAATTCCCCAAAATTTACAAGCATTCTAGGAAGATGATTGTTGGCTTTAATCCCAAATATCAGCTTTCTACCTTTATTCCTTCATGGTCAGGTAGAAAACTGTTGGTATGCCCCTCGTATTTTTGTTCGTCAAAACAGGAAAACCTTAATGGAATACAGGCGACTGCTGATCACTAACGGCGTGTCTGAATCTTAACCGTCATAGACCATGCGGACGACAATTGTACAATGATATTTGTATGATAAGTATGGCAGTATAGCCTCGGGCAAAGAAGGTTCAATGTTTTATTGTTGGACTCTTCAATTGTTAATCGCTGAGTTTATTACATGCGTAGTATCGTTTGGCACTTGGCACAGTCATCTTTTGACCCCTTGAATCGGGACAAAGTGTGGTTTTAATTGGTGTTTTGTTCCCGTGCGTGCTTGTGTGTTTATGTGTGTGTATGTGTTTGTGTTTGTGTTTGTGTGTGTGTGTGTGTGTGTGTATGTGTGTGTGTGTGTGTGTGTGTGTGTGTGTGTGTGTGTGTGTGTTTGTGCGTGTGTGTGTATGTTTGTGTTAGTATATTTGTGTATTGGTATGTGTTTGAGCTTATGAAAAAAAAAATTATATATATTATACAGTGGCGTCCAAAATAAACTTGAAAATGTAATCACCCAATCATCGTGTTAAAAGACTGGCACTACCCACTTATGCAGCATACCAATTTAAAGCTAGATAAATTCTACATCATCAGACATAAATGATTCATCTATGTTAAGAGACGCAATACATGGCCAATCATAATTGACCTTAATAACTCAGGCTTGGCACAATTGGGCGAAATCAAAGAAACATAAAATTATCTTCGCGTGTGCATCAATATTGTTAGAAGGGACATACAATGCACATCCAATGAAGGAAGAATTTTATCTCTGCATTTTATTACGATATTTTATTATGATAGTTTCAAACAAAACGGAACACAGAGCAATCACAAATGCCACGCAAAACTTGGACTTAACATTAAAAGTGGCCATTGTCATTTTGCTTAGGAGCCACTGATTGTGTGTAGTGCACGAACCCTTTGAGCATTGATTCCGTTAATTTTGGACATAATCACCCGTCAATTCATCCCTAAATGTCACAAATGATTATGTCCAAAATCTAATAACCACAGTCTTTGTGCAGCAAAGTTTTTGGGCTCTACATGAAACCAATAGTGACTTTTGCGTTTTTCTGATTTTGCACAATTTTGCCAAGCCTGATTTTTTTAAGGTCAATTTTGAATGACCATATTATCTCGGGCGTTTCATAATATAGATAAAATATTAATATTTCAGATGATGCAGAAATTATTAGATAAATTATTAGATTTAAATTGGTATGCTGCATGAGCGGGTAATGCTTGTTTTTTGTGGACGCCACTGTATATATATATATATATATATATATATATATATATATATGTATATAAATAAATAAATATATACATGTATTATATATGTATATTACTATAATATTATATTAAATTTTATATATATTATATATAATATGATTTGTATAGGTA
>NW_004797738.1:494054-495499 GCF_000002075.1 Aplysia californica
TTTTTTTTTTTTTTTTTGTCTGTAAAATTCACATAGTAAACTGTTTTTAAACGGGCTAAAAGGAGTTGAGCTAAAACCAAAACTAGACAAATAATTAAATTAAGATAGATAAAACTTGCATACCAGACGGGAAAAACTTTGAATTCTTCTACTTCCTTATTTTGACGAGTGACTGGTTTCACCACCATGCAACATACGAGGGGCATACCAACAGTTTTTTACCTGACAATGAACGAATGAAGTCAGAAAGCTGAAATTTGGTACTACGCTTAGTCTTTCTTTATGTAGTCGCCTCATAGAGTTATACGTGTTTGCCATCTGTATATGAACTTGAAAAGACCTTGAGAATAGAGGACCCTCTCTATGTCAGAAAACAAGCACTTTACGCTTCTTTGACCTCATCATCACTTTTTTACACCAAAATTTTATCACAGCATAGGATGGGCAATCAGTTCCATATACGTCATGCATCTCCGTAAATATATCTTGTAGTTGATTGCCTTGCAAGAACAAAAACTTCATAACTGCACAGCGTTCAATTTTCCATTTTTATTCTGAAACTGGAGATCAACATACCCACATTCACTTACAGTGTGCTGGTGGTAAAACCAGTTATCTGAAATTCCCCAAAATTTACAAGCATTCTAGGAAGATGATTGTTGGCTTTAATCCCAAATTTCAGCTTTCTACCTTTATTCCTTCATGGTCAGGTAGAAAACTGTTAGTATACCCCTCGTATTTGTCGCCACACGGTGGAATCAGTCAGGCGCTCGCTAATATTCCGACATATTATGGAGTTATTGGTGTTATCTTAAAGTATGTCCATTTGCCTTGCTTGTGATGAAAATGATACCCTTCTGTCGGGACAAGAAGTCGAGATATTGTTTGATATTAGAAGAAATGGATGGCGCCGTTGTCAGGGCTAAAAATAGCGAGAAAATTGAAACCAAAGTTTAGAGACTTCCAAAACTGTAGTGCCGTTGGACATTTTTATAACTTTTTTTGTGTGCCTCAGCCTAACGTTTAAAAAAAAAGTAAAATCTACACAGAAAAATATTCTTTAATCTTACTACTAATGGAGCTAGGGCAAAATTTTGCGAACTGTATATTCTCAGAAACTAAAGAATGAAAAAATATGAAACTTTGACAGTACCCATTGAAACGTAGTGTTGCACTATTGTATTTTTATTGAGATAAAACGTGTAAGAAAAAAGCCCATTTTAAGTTAAATTCAGTCCCGTTGTAGCGATCGCCATCATTTGCTTCGACATTGTATATTCACTGCGGAGTGCCGACTGCGCCGAAGGATTTTGTGTTCAGTTATACCATAGAAGAAGGAAGAGGCGGAGGAGGAGGAGGAGGATGAGGAGGAGGTGTAGGGGTAGATGAAGGAGAAGAAGAAGAAGAAGAAGAAGAAGAAGAAGAAGAAGAAGAAGAAGAAGAAG
>NW_004797738.1:495918-509816 GCF_000002075.1 Aplysia californica
CAGACAGACAGACAGACAGACAGACAGACAGACAGACAGGCAGACAGACAGACAGACAGACAGAGAAAGGGAGAGAGAGAGTGTGAGAGAGAGAGAAAGGAAGAGATAGAGGAGGCCAGAAAGCACTGCAGAGGGAGGGTGGTGAGAGTGACAGGGAGAGTGTCGTCGAAAGCGCCAAGAGTAGGCTACCTTAGGCGTACTTAATGTATTCATGGGTCAAAGTCAAAGGTTCAGCAAATCGTAGCCCGGTTTACGCCCTGCGTGTAGTCGCATGTGTCTAACATATAGATCTAGATCAAGATAAACAATCATGGAAGTATTGAAAGTAGATTTCCCCTGCAGTGGATTTAGTGCGCACGCCGAACTGCGCCGAATGATAGTTTGTGTTCAGTGTGTAGATCTAGATCTATGTAAGTATTTTTCCTCTTCTTAACTTTCCTAATAGTTCTTCATTATATTCCGTCTGTAGATCGGGTGCTTTTACTTGTGGGTATAAAAGGTGCTCAGCGCAGCATTTTACAAAATCGAACAAAAAAGTTCCGGCGTAGCCGAGTGGAAAGCAATGTCCCATAATTTGTAAGACATCTTGGTGAAACCAGGCGATCGTGAAAATAATTTTAAATCGAAATTTTTTCCCAACGGTTTGACAATTTTTATCATTTTTCTTTTTCTACACCTTTTATCTCCATTTTAAAACACATTTGTGTGTTGATTTTTCTGAAAAATGATTACTGAAGGCACAAAAAATGTAAATTTTCAGTTCCAGAGACTCTCAAACTTTCTAAGTCACCAACAAACTTAGACTCTCATTTCCTAGTTAATTTTACCACTGGAACCAGGTGACTCAATCTCCTTCAATTGCGAATATTTCGGCCTTTATTAGTTAAATGGATATTTTTTGTTTTCATCAAAGGAGCAAATGAAAAAGCTTTAATATGATACAAATAAATCCACATTCGTTTTGACACATTTTAACTTGAAAGCGCCCAATTGCATGACCATTCCAACGGGAAATCTTAACGAGGAGGGAAATGAAAAGGAAAAGGTTATTCTAAGGAAAGGCAAAAAAATAAACAAGAAGATCGAATAGAAACATGGAATGCTGAAAGAAAACTAAACGACTAGCACTAAAATACAGGGAAAGCTAGCTTTGGTGGCAATCGAATGATTTTCGCGTATGACTCATACGAGAATAAAGATTTTGAGAAAACGTTAGAGAGAGAGCTGAGAATGAAAGTGGGTATATTTTGAATCTAATCGATCGATCTAAGTTTCAGGAAAAAAAATAAAATTAGAGCCTGGAAACAGACTAAAATTACCAGCATTTGAACGTGCAGTTAATATCATGAATTCTGAAAATGGCTTGACGCACCTTTTCCCGATCAAAAATCAAGATAGATAGTTCAAATGCCGCATGAAAGTTCAAATATTTTTTTAAAAATTCAAGTTATTTCAACAAAGACATTTCAAACTCAACACAGTTGAAAATATAAGCAAATGCCAGCTGCGATATAATCAGAGGCGTCTCGTGGTTTGTGAAACTGACCGGCTATGATTCATATTGATATCCTCTCCCCCCCCCCCCCAACTCTACCTCAACCCCCAACCCCCTTTATCTTCTTCTACCTCTACCCTCGCAGACACATACACACAGAGACATATTTTTTTACCTGTATCTTTGCTCTCCCCCCTTTTTCCACAAAACAACACACACACACACACACACACACACACACACACACACACACACACACACACACACACACACACACACACACACACACACACACACACACAAACACACAAATACACGAAGAGCCATTCGGAACATGGTCCCCTTCTACTAAAAATTCTTATGTACATAATGGTAATCATAACTAGCTGATTTATAGTCGTCTGAAGAAACATAGAACCAAACTGATGCCACACCACTGACGCTGTCCCAAGCAGACCAAATCTAGGTCGAATCCGAAACAATAGGTCTACAATACACGTAACACCTATGCATTGAATAAAGCAAGCACACTAAAATGTCCAAATGCAATTCTCAGTGCACTGTTTTAAGCGAGAAACTATGTCAAATGCTAATTTCAGAACACAGAGTCGGACTGGGGTGAGAACGAGAAGGGGAAAAAGGGAGGTGGGAGGGGCGGTGGGGTCCAAACTGACAGCTAAGTGCCGTTCGCAAGTCAGCCCTCGACTGTCACCTCCTTTAAAATTCTTGTTATATTAAAGGACTGTCCAAACCACTAACTGGCCGGGGGTACTTTTTGGGGCCAAATAAAGCTGTAACAGGAAGTAAGCGGTGAACAGAACACCAAACAGAACCTTCAGTGTCTCAAAATCCAACAATAAAGATTTGAGCCATTATGACAGTACACGTTTGTGTTAACGACAGTGACTAGAGAAAGGTTTAATGATAAATATTACTGATGAAGTTATCAGATGTACTGTTCAATACAGTCTCGTTCGTTGTAAGTAATAGAAGAGCCAAATTGGCAAGAAAGGTGATCTTCATGGGGGCTCCTTCCACTATGAGGGCAATTGTTCAATTCGCAGGGCTGGGTGACGTCACCGCTGGGTGCCCGATACGAAAGCTCGCATCGTCGTGACCTCTGCTGGTAACAACAATTTTGTGAGCAAGAGGGATAAACTGAAATTTTGGAACCAGTTTCTGAGGTGCAACAACACATTGACGAGCCCTTGATGTCTCTTTGAGCGTATTTTTATAGAGAAAGTGTTATAATGTTGATAAATTATTATTAATTTGGATTTACTCGAAACTGAATAAGAACTTTTGTCGGAAGCCAATCTCTTGTCCACTACAGCTGATTAAAAGTGACCGGCTCCGGTGGTCTTTCCCAGTTAACGAACCGCGTCTGGATATAATCATAGGAAAGCTTAAATGGAAACACTAGGGAAATCGAATTCCTCATTTGTCAGTTCTAAAGCCAGTAGTTCAATTTCAGCGAATCGAAAATTATATGAAGGTGCGAAGTGACCATTATCTCTTAGTCAAGTTAAAGGTCCACTCTGTCTCTTAGCAACATAATAAGCTGTTCATTGTTTGAGTCTCGGCTGTCTAGATATACATCTAGCCTTAATCTTGTTTTGTTAGACCCAGCTGTTTGAAGCAATCGATCGTTTGTAACACGTCTCACTGGAAAACCACAGCGGCATGTGACGTATGCCTTACGAAAAATATAGTCAGTGTCAAGGATAAACAGAAAAAAATACGAAGGCTTTATGCGAGGTAATGATTGCATAATTCTTGCTAATCAATTGCAAATCAACTAAAGCACTGCATACAGCACCGTGCGCCAAGCGATCGGAACTGAACGTAATGTGTTAAAAAAGACAAAAACGGGGTTGGAAAGGACTTGGGAAAGTAGCCACAGAAATAAGAGATGGGCTGATTCCAATAGTCGAAAGCCATCCAGATTAGACTCTAGACAATATAAACACAGTAGATCTTTGAATAGACCGGTCAGACGAACCTCACATGGTCGGTCAAATGTTGCAGTTTCTTTAAACATACGCAATGTATACAGACAGAGAGTGAGTGTGTGTGTGTGTTTGTGTGTGTGTGTGTGTGTGTGTGTGTGTGTATGTGTGTGTGTGTGTGAGTGTGTGTGTGTGTGTGTGTGAGAGAGAGAGAGAGAGAGAGAAAGAGAGAGAGAGAGAGAGAGAGAGAGAAACAGACAGACAGAGACAGAGACAGAGAGAGACAGAGAGAGACACAGAGAGAGTGGGGTCAGTATACATTTTTTTACACCGGAGCCCATAAAATCGAAAAAAATATTGTTCACTTAAGAATTGTCACAAAGGTTTACGTGGGCATCGTTTGAAATTTCAGAAAGTACCTTTTGATTTTTCAGGTTTGATAGATTTTTCCTGTAGATCGTAACTCTCAGCCAGATGTTTTCACTCTGCCATAAGCCATTTCATATTTTACCGGGAGCTACTTCCGTTCAGTTTGTGCTTCGTCGCGTGTGTGACAGACAGCTGTTTCTACCATTTCCAGATTTAGAATATCGATATCCAACTCTGTTTGGATGTGTGTTTCGCAATGTCTAAGGATAGTTTAGGCCAAACATTATTGTATTGACTTTTTCTAGATACGTTTGGTGTAGTCATGTCCCCAACACTTTGAGTTTATTTAAACCCACAAAATGTTTACTTCGTTGTGCTGACTTTTTCCACATTTGGCGCGTATTTGGTGCGTGGTTTTTTTTTCATAGATCAAGACTCTCTCTCTCTCTCTCTCTCTCTCTCTCTCTCTCTCTCTCTCTCTCTCTCTCTCTCTCTCTCTCTCTCTATCTCTCTCTCTCTCACTCTCTCTTTACAAAGCTGCTTCTACTCATCCAGATCTAGAATCTCGATATCAAACTCTGTTTGGATGTGGGCTTCGCAGTGTCGAAGGGTACTTCAGGTCAAACATCATTGTATTGAATTTTTGTAGAAGATATCTATCTGGGTGTAGTGATGTCCCCCACACGTTAAGTTCGTTTGAACCAACAAAATGTTCACTTCGTTGTATTGACATTTACCGAATTCGGAGCGAATTTAATGCGTAGCGTCTCGATCTTGATCACTATATATAATATCTTTGGGAATTTTTATTGAATTTTTGTATTTTGGCTCTACACCTTTCATGCCCCTTAAAGAACACATTTTTGTGTGGATTTTACTGAAAAACGTTGATTACAGGAATAAAAGATGTAATTTTTAAGTTTCCATGCACTCTCAAGCTAAGGAAATAACAAAACTTTGGGACCATTTTCTCACTAATTTTGTCCTCTGAAACCAGGCCACCCCTACCTCCTTCAATCGCCAGTATCTCAAACTGTACCCGTGAAAAATGAATATTTTTTCATCAAAAGCAAGGCAAATGGACAGCCTTTAAGATGATACCAATAACTTCATATGCCCAAAAATTGACGAGCGCCTGATTCCACCACGACGTGTCTCATTTTATATTGGGATTTCCTGTTACTGTTATATCACCGTTCGTTGAACGGGTCTGTATCTTGTGAAGATGATGGAATACAGACACACTCAACGCTGTATAACGAGAAAACGGGAAATACCAGATAAACACAGTATTATTATAGCGTTATAGCAAAGTCCTGCTGGAAGCACCAAATACCATGCAATGTTATGGCAGCCGCTCTTTGTCGTCTATAAAAACTGCGCCCAAAAAGAAGAGTAAAAAAGGTCTCTAAATCTTGCTGTAGTCGAGAGTACGCGCAACCTTTTTCCGTTGCTCTTTGATTATGAATTAAGTAAAGTAGGCCTAATACAATACTTGAGTGGACCGGGATTACGTTAGAGTACATTGGTGTATTTCACCAAATGACTCATGACCTTTGGGTAGTTTTGGTGGCGATGTTTTATATCAAAGCAACATTTTTCTCTGTTTTAGCGACACCATAGCATATAAGCACGGATGGTTCGTCCATAGAGCACGGTCATGCAGTGTCGCCCTAAATTTTTTAACGTTGTATTGCATAAAGCACCCACAAACAGCAAATAAAAGAAGCCAGCAACAAGCACTAGCCAAATATTTTATGAATACAAGGTCCTCACTGGTACCTTAACGGCCATTTCTATGTCTATAGTGCCGTAAAACATCTACTGTGTCATGCCAAAGTCCACGCGCTTTAACTAAACATAATAAACTGTTCAGAAGTGGTTATCTGACCTATTAATCGCTATTTGGGCTAACCTAAGCAATGACGACACTCGTAGCAAATTTAGCGGTACATTAATACTAATAAGATTAATAATAAATGTGCTCCTGCCGAATGATGCAGAAACCAAAAACTAGGCCGAAACATTGCCCTCAGCTGACAATCTAAAAATAAACGCAATCTCAGACGTACACTATTCTATGCCTATAATGTGAGCCCCGGAGCAATTCAGAGGAGTGCTCAAGTGAATTACAATTGGTTCATTGTCTTGCCACTATCTTTAAATTTAGGTCTTGCCCTGACTATGTGACCGTGAACTTGAGGGAGGGGAACGTGGTATAGTTTGGTCACCGTCTGTTGAGGTTTGCCTTTGAATGGTGCGTAGTGGAGTGGTGAAAGTGTTATTGTTTGAGTGTTCACTTCCAATGCAGGATGGGTGAAATTGATTTTTTTTTAAGCATTAGGTCCTCACCTGCTCAAAGATATTAAAATTATACACCACTCCTTTAACTTTTCCCTTGACTAACTTCAACCTGCGTTATCTCTATTGTGCACGCCCACTTTTTAGGCCCACGAGCGGCATTTGCATAGAAGATAACTGTAGTTTCTTAATCTATCACTTTCTATATCGTGTATTTTCTGCTTGCTTGGCAAACATTGCGCTATTATTGTTCTATTTGTGGTTTAATTCGAGGAGGGAGACAAATGAATAATATACTTAGTGAGGCATGGACATTTTTTGTTGTTGGTCAAATGATACTCTTGAGTGGAACCCCTTGACCAATTCACAGGTAATTTGAACTTTGTTGGTCCGGATCTGTTTCATCAGCGGACATTCGTACAGTATTTTTAAAAAAGTCTTACACGCGGTAGGGTGATAGACAATGATTTATCCTAATCGTGAAATTGCCAGTTGTAATCATTCGTTGAAATACATGATAACAACTTGCTAATTTCACTCGTAGGGAAATCATGATCTACCATCATAATTCATATAACACATTCTTAATATCATATTATGCGCTATTTGGGGTGTGTGTATTTGTGTGTGTGTGTGTGTGTGTGTGTGTGTGTGTGTGTGTGTGTGTGTGTGTGTGTGTGTGTGTGTGACCGTATATGTGTGTATGTGTGTACCATTATATATCCTACGCATATATCATGCTATGTCATCAATTTCAGACTATTTCTGCTCCCCCCCCTCACCCCCCCCCACCCCGACCCCCTGAGCTCAGCCTCCAGTTCCGGAACCCACAAACTCATGATGACGAGTTCGATGACCTCACCGCTACGTTACCTAAGCACGTTTTTTTTTTCTTTCTTTGATTTGTGTTTGTTTTATTTTATTAACATAGAAAATTATTATAGATCTATGACTAATATCAACACAACTGTACAGACCGGCGTAGTGTACACTCAACAGAAATGCCTCCCCCTTCGGATACCAAACTTAGATTCCAGCGTGCGACAGCGAAGCTACTCCACAGAAGTTGATAATATCCCGACATGTAGAGAGAGTGCTTTTTAATAACCTACATACGCTCTGCAAGGGGTCTAGAGGCGGAAGTAAATAAGTAAATAAGACAACAGTTGTTAAGAACGTAAACACATTTCTTGTGCACTGATTCTAATTTATTGTTCTGTGCAAAGCTGTACAGATATAACTCGCAACACTACCGTTAGGTGTCTATTATTCTGTACAGAGTTGGCAAACGTTATTAAAATTTGAGTTTTTTGTTTGTTTTGTTATTTACGACTCCGTGACGGGCAGTTGGTCTGGCGAGTTTCTTGAAAATCTGAGACATCAATTCCGAAAGAGGTCAAGGTGCTCTTCAGGTCGTCAATATTGGCTGGCACCGTACCTTGTCCCCTGGTCAGAATCCAGGCAGTCTCTGTGGGAGGGGGAGGAACGGTAAAAGTAAAGTTTGACCAGCGTTCTAAAAAAATTTTGAAAGGTGTTTCGTACGGAACGTATAGCGACTCAAACATACCCAAGGAGAGTGAAGACTTCAAATTGGGCGTACTAGATCAAGTGTGTTCCGAAATAGTGAGGGTTGGAGAGGGAGGGGGGACGGGGGCGGTTTAGTTTACTTTCATCGAAAGATCGTCTAGATCATTGTCGATGGACATTTCTTTAAATGTCAAAATTAACAGGAATGTAATGGAAGGCAAAGAAACCAAGTGACGTTGTGTTAAAAAGTACATTCATTGGACTGTCCCTTTAATATAAACTGAATTGATGGGTAGTTTGAAAAGACCAACCTACGCCTATTTATTCACAAGGTTAAATTCTTTTAGTACAGGAACTGTAAAGTATACTATTCAATCCTCTTTTTTTGTCCTCCCACCCCCTTCCCCCTTCCCCCTACGTCTGTGGTTTAGCGGAAAGGCGCTTTGCCTCCGCCTGCAGAAGATGTGATTTCGATTCCCGAGTGGTGATTTTTTCTTATACATCCAGTACCTCCTTCTGTCTGCTGGGATAATGTATCACTCAGAGCCCTCTTTGGCCCTAATAGTAGGATCGAATCAGACTGCCTGCTGAAGGATCAAATCAGTGTAGACAGGGGTTTACTAAATCCACAATACACAGTGACTGTTGTGACTGTTGCATCTTTTTGGCTATCAACGCATGTTTCAGGGGTGCTAACTGGCTACAAGCAAAATTCCTGAACCATTCGGACCTCAATACAGCTTGCATGTGAGTACTCCAAATTTACGGAGCATTTTGTCTACTGAAACTAACATCAAGACTATTGCTTGGATAAAAAAAGCATTACGATATAAAAAAAAGATGAAAATATAAATAACGTAGGGCTATAAGCAGGAGAATAATCATTATCATCAAGTACCAGATATGTGACAGATATCGGCGATCATGTTTGAGCCGTCATTCCTTTGCTTTGGTGCTCTCAATAAAGCTATTCCTGATCCTTGCCCGTCACCCACCTGTTTAGGCTCTCTAAGGAAATGCGCTTGGTTTACCATTCTACGGATTTCAAAAAGGTCTTGCTATGGGGCTCAAACATCACTTTTGAATCGCAAACTTCGAATTTAGAATATAGCGACAGGCCTTTTAAAGTTTGGTATCGTTCTCCTTTGTGCAGTATAGGTTTCTTTGCAACAAAATAACCCCAGAAATTGTCAGGATTGTTTACACAATGAAGAAGCATAATGACTGTTTCTGGTTCTAAGACCAGTGTAATCATATAAGAAAATCCGGACAATTATAGATTCTGGGTTTTCTCAGTACCTGTGACATCTTTACTTACGCATGTTGATGATTCCGAAGAGCTCTTGGCAGGAGAAGACAACTGAATAACTGTCGTAGTCCGTGTCCACAACCAAGTAGTTGGCATCTGCGCCCTCGTCGTCTACACAGAAATAAGAAACAAATAAACTGAATGCATTAAAATGTTTCTTTTTATTTTGTTTGTTATCTTTCTGTTATAATTTGTTTGTTTGTTTGCGTACAGGGAACAGGGGAGCTCATTGACACAATTGTGGAGATGCAGTATGACAGACAGACAGACAGACAGATAAACAGACAGACCGACAGACAAACAGACAGACGCAAAATCGGGACAGAAATGAAGTAGGACTAACCAATAGCTTCCCTCAACCTTTAGGGCTTTCAAATGGATAAATAACTGCACATATCAGTCTGTTACATTTCTGACTGATAAGCGCATTTGAAAAAATCTGGCGCGGTGCCTCTATGCTGACTGGTTCAGCAAAATCAAAGGAAGCTATCTGAGGGCGACCACCTGGAGCTTCTGTCCTGGCCATGCAGGTGTAAGAGGGAATGAGCGAGCAGATCAACTGGCAGGTAGCTCTGGAGTAACGTAAAGCGTCCTTTCACACTGGATCCTCCTACTGTGATTGTACCTGCATGTGACAATCTGGTGGGCAACAGCGAAGACTGCTTCAACACAATGGAGATATTGAAAAGGAAAGGAAAAAAGCCATGTGAACCCCAGCAACCTTCTTAACCCAAGCAGACGCATCAGCAATCATTTAGTGATGTAAACGATCGGTATGAATTTCTAAGACGGACGCTGTTGATGAGCGGCGAGGAATTGTGAATATTAATATAATCCATCTCGAAAGAACCCAGTTTTGGAACCAAGCAATCAAGTAAGTTACCCCAACCACTCGCCTATTTCTATTGATCACAGTGAGGAAATATAGGTCGCATTGACAAGCATAATGCATACTTAAATTAGTTTTGGGGTTTCAGAAACATCCGTAAAATGTCACTCCAATACGAGTACAGGTAATTTTACAGATACAGTCAACATTGTCCAGGACAGTCATTCATTGTTGAGGATAAAAAAGGTTATCTTACATAGGTGGAGGTCTTGAACAGTGTCATCATAATGTAGAAAGAAAGCGAATGGAAAACGGAAAGTTGTATAGTTTGTACGTTTGATAGTCTTGGACAGATGGCCGTTAGAGCAAGTTCGATGGTACGCTACCATGCAACGCTCTGTTCTTGTGCTCAGGTTCTCGTGTTTTGTTCTAAGACACACCTCTTTTTATATTTTATTTTGTTTGTTATCTTGTCTGTTATTTGTTTGTTTGTTTGTTTAGTTGTGTACAGAGAAACACATTGACACAAAGGCACAACGTCTTGTCTACCCTTCACCCCCTCCCTCCCTCAACCCCTCTCGCTCTATCTCACTCCCCTTCACTTGCTACTACAAACCCCTGTTTTATTTCTTTTTCCTTAAAAAAATACATGCATGTGTTTCACGTCCTCTTTGACACAATTTAGATTATTTAGGAGGTAGGCTTCCGACCCTGACGCCAGTGCCAACCTGGGCTGAAAGAAATTTAAAAAATACATTCCCTGCACAGAGACCGAATTACTCGATGCCAACACCTTTTTCAACATTGTTTTTATCTTTGGGGTGAGAAGAAGAAGAAGAAGAAGAAGAAGAAGAAGAAGAAGAAGAAGAAGAACAAGAAGAACAAGAACAAGAACAAGAAGAACAAGAACAAGAACAAGAACAAGAAGAACAAGAAGAAAAACAAAAAGAAGAAGTAGTTACCTCCGAAGAAGGACACCCTCAGTCTTGCAGGCTCTGCAGGGTCCGGGGCCACGGCCTGACCCTCAATACTCACCGGGAACACGAACAAAATTCCGAAGCTGAGGATAAAAAAGAATTAATTTGTGTTGGCAGAAGTGTTTTGCCATCACCAACACAATCTTATCTATTTAAGAGACATACTGATTCGACCCAGCTTACCAAGGACAACCTGAGCTAAGAGGAATTCGGAATAAGAGCAGACAGACGCGGGTATCCGATTGAAGAAGAAGAAGAAGAAGAAGAAGAAGAAGAAGAAGAAGAAGAAGAAGAAGAAGAAGAAGAAGAAGAAGAAGAAGAAGAAGAAGAAGAAGAAGAAGAAGAAGAAGAAGAAGAAGAAGAAGAAGAAGAAGAAGAAGAAGAAGAAGAAGAAGAAGAAGAAGAAGAAGAAGAAGAAGAAAAAAAAGAAGAAGAAGAAGAAGAAGAAGAGGAATGATAACGATAATAATGATACTAATAATAATAATAATACTACTACTACTACTACTACTACTAATAATAATAATAATAATAATAATAATAATAATAATAATAATAATAAAAATATCAATAATAATAATAATAATAATAATATTAACTGTAATTGTAATAACTATAATAAATGTGATATAATATTTTCAGCATCTTGTTCTCAGCAATAATACAAGATGTGTTCCAGAGATCCCCATCTGGCGTTGATATCAGGGACAGACTGAGCCGTAAAGTCTTTAACTTTAGTAGGTTGCGGGCAGAAGGAAAACAATATTGAATGTTGCATGTCTGTGGACTGCTATTTATTAATGATTGTGCATTACCTGCTCATGAAGAATCCAGCAAAGGAAAACGGTGTTAATTGTTTTTCAAATGCATGTGAGACATTTTAACTTATAATAAACGCAGTAAAGACAGACATTATATTCTGGCCTGTCCCTGGTGATATGCAGACCCTCCTTTCTAAAATCAAAATACATTTTTAAATATACTGAACTATGTTGATAGCCTTAAACATCCTTTGGGGAACTAAGAACAAGGGTTTGGGACTGCTGTGGCATTCGCTCAGAGACAAATTTGGAAGTCGGCTCTGCGATAGTCCTCCTAACTTTGTTGTATGGTGCCGAGACCTGGAAGGTGTACCAAAGCCATGCGAAGAAGCTAAATCACTTCCATTTGAAAAGCTTTTACAGAATTCTTGGCATCAAATGGCATGATACAATACCAGACAAAGGGCAAATCTGTTTTCTAAGCTCAAAAGGACTCAACTTTGCAGGCCCTACCATGTCGTAAGAATGTCTAATTCCAGGATACCAAAGGCAGTATTCTATTCTGAACTGTCCCAGGGAAAGCGTAAGGTTGGTGCACCAAAAAACACTGCAAAGACACCCTGAAAATGTCCCTGAAGGACTTCAACCTAAGTATTTCAACATGGGACAGCATAACTCCTGACAGACTAAGCTGGAGAGGAGCAGGCACAGTGGGCAGCAAATGAGGCTTCACAAATAAAAACGATGAAACCAAGAGAGAAGCCCCGCAAGCAGCGCATATCCATCAGTGGAGTGGACCTTTAAAAGTTCAAAACGTTCCTCTGCCAGAATTTGGTCTCATCGCCAACAGCAAAACCCAAGTCATCTTATCCTTTAATCCCTCTATTTCGCTTGAGAAATACTCTCCTCGTTTTTATCACCATACATTTATGGACACGTTGTTATATTAATACTTATACCATCTATCTATCTATCTATCTATCTATCTATCTATCTATCTATCTATCTATCTATCTAACTAAATATCTACGCTAGGATAATATGTAAGTACTCACAATATGAACTCGAGCACTCCTTCGTTTCTGACACTGATGATATCATCACCAGCTTCGCCATAATGGGCAGTGACACATATGCTGCCCAGCTCATAGAAAGTCGGAAAACGTTCCAGCTCGAACCAAGCTCCAGTATACTGCGAACGGAAAATAAAATGAAAATAAATGATAGCGCGTAACATCTTACCCTGCAAATACAGCTAGACTCATAATTTATTTAATCAATTGGTCTTTCTGGGCGTA
Organism: Aplysia californica; assembly: GCF_000002075.1. Lineage (NCBI taxonomy): Eukaryota > Metazoa > Mollusca > Gastropoda > Aplysiida > Aplysiidae > Aplysia > Aplysia californica. Next base: position 508,734 of record NW_004797738.1, read on the forward strand.
CAGACCAGAAGGCCAAGAAAGCACGATACAAGCTGCAAAAACATTTTTTGCTGCACTACAACCCTCTAGCAAAGCATATTATGTCTATTAAATTCTCCATACCCACCCTATTCAAGGGTCAAATTTCAACTTTCTAGCTATTTCCTTAGTCATCATGGAAAAAACATATTTGAGCGCCCCTCGTAATTATCGATGTGATTTGTGTCCTTGTGTATACTACAAAAGAAATAAAATCAAAACTAAACATTGAGGGAAAGGAAAAGCAAAAGTGTGGCACTGCCATAGAGATCTCGTGTAACATCTTTGATAAGACTGCATAGGCCTCATTTGAACGGGGAAAATGGTTTGCATTAAAAATCAAAATGAAACCAAGATGGGCTGAAAGTACGTCTTATATTTGGTCGCTTTTAACCCACATTTCGGGGGTTTCCAGAACTCTTGACCTACACCAAATGTGGGCATTGCCTTATCTATAGGAGAAGTTTGGTTTCGTTGGTGTGTATATTTGTTTGGTTTTTGAGAAAACTCCCCTGGTGATTTAAAGAAACTGAACAAGGGGCAAAACTTTACCTTCCATTTTCTCAAAACAGCATTTCCGGGATAGCCCTCTTGTGCTTAAAAGCGACCATTTTACCCCTAACGCAATAATACTTTTGTCGTTTATTTGCTGAACCGGTGGAGAACATTTTGTTTTCTTTGGTGAAATGAAGACGTCTTAATTTATAAAACGTTTTTAAGAAATGAGACAACATATAAATTCAAAACTTGAAAATGTTAACAAAAGCACGCAGACTAACAGACAAATTGAAAGATAAACAAGACACTGGCACTCTATTAACTTAGTTGATGTCAAGCTGAACTTTTGAGCGGACAGTCCTGGCTCGAATCCCAGGCAGGGCGTTCATGGACTCTTGTTGTCACTTTGTAAAATTGTCATAGTTTTCTTATTCCATTTAATTTGACTGGATCTAGGCCTTATTGGAGACGGACGTTAAATATACTTTAAGTTTTGCCCCTTGAATAGCCTAATATTGTGTGTGTGTGTGTGTGTGTGTGTGTGTGTGTGTGTGTGTGTGTGTGTGT
>NW_004797738.1:509916-515495 GCF_000002075.1 Aplysia californica
TCTATCTATCTATCTATCTATCTATCTATCTATCTATCTATCTATCTATCTATCTGTCTATCTATCTATCTATCTATCTATCTATTTGCCCACGGATATGTAAGTACTCACAGGCTGAACTCCAACACTCCTACGTTTTTGACACTCACGACCCCATCACCAGCATCTCCGTAAGTGGCAGTGACACATACTTGGTTCAGCTCAAAGAAATTCGGAAAACGTTCTAGCTCATACCAAAGTCCAATGTACTGTGAACGGGAAATGAAATAAAAAAAATAAATGATAAGTTGTAGCATCGTACGCAGCTAATACATGTACTGTAAGTACCATAAATTATTTAATTAATCTTTCTGTGGGTACAGAATAGTTGTATGCGCTGGTCATAAGAAGTGTTATGATATGACAAATCCTTTGATCTTTCGACATACGAGAGACGTTTTGCTGACTACGTCGTACAACAATGAAACATCGAAAATTTGATTTCTATCTACTCTGAACGCTGCATGTAAAGTTTTGGGAAACTAATGAACGTTGAGAAGTCGAGAGTACCTTTAGTGAACACCAACTTGAATACCAACAAAAATCGCCATTTTAATGGAAAATGTCAAGAGAATGTTTGAATGCCACCCTGTTATCAAATGTCTTTATTTGCAAGGGAAAGTACCAAAAACAAATTTAGGAGATAATACGTGTTTACCTGAAAACATATTTCTGAATGCCCTTCTTATGAAATTGTTAAATATTGGCAAGAGAAGTTCAAACCAGGCTGTTTTTATCCTCCATCCCGAACGCAAGAAAAGTCAAGAATCAAACCATTGAGTAGTTAGTCTGTTCTGTTATTGGGCTAGTGGGGTTGTCATCATTACAAACGACTTAGATAATGGCCTTAAAGTCAATAAAAATCTATTATTCGGTTTGTAGATGAGTCTAGTCTGCCTTGTCTAGGAAAATACGATAAAGGCAGAGGAAGAGAACCCTTCTACAATCATCCAGCAAAGCATTGCGGCTATGAAATTCGTCCATACCCATCCTATTCATCGGATTCAGGACCATCTGATTTTTTTCTCTTCCCAAATCAGAAAAAAATATCAGAGGACAGCGTTTTCATAAGTATGAAGATGCTACATCTACAGTGCAGGAAAGGTTTGAGTTCCATTCGAGAATATAGCATGCTTAAGGACTTGGGAAGATTAAACAAAGATGGCAAAAGTGTCACTTTACAGGTTGACTATGTAGAGAAGTGGCATTTGGAGTGCCAAATTTCAACATGCTGCTTGCTTTTCTTTTGTAGTAAGGGTAAGGACTTACTTAGCACACCTCATAATACTCGATGTGATCTTTGTAGTGTGTAATTGTGTATACTACAAAAGAAACAAATTCAACGCAAAAGATTGAAGGATAAGAAAAACAAAAGTGTTGCAATACGATAGAAGTCATTGGTTGAAAGTAGTCCCGATTTAACATCTTAGGTAAGAATTTATACGACTTATTTAAAGAAAATACAAGCTTTCCCTTAAAATCAAAATGAAACCAAGGTGAGCTTAAAGTACGCTAGGGATAAAAAGAAAGGAATTCAGTTTCTTTTATACTAAAATGTGTGTTTAGTATATTATTACAAAGATGAATGACATAAAGAAACGTCAATAAATTGCGACGTCAATGGCTGTCGAAAGCAATACAAGATTTATTAAGCCTTAATAGCTAGATATGGGAGCAGCTATTGTATAATTATGTATACTACATCTGCATAAGACTTTGTAAAAAGGGTCGACTCCGTTGGATCGAATCTTTTCCCTCAGTAATAGTATACAACACATATGTCAAAATTTAAAATTTATTGTTCAATATCAGATTTTTAATAAATTTTAAAATTTAGACAATCAGCAAAAGCCCCTAGCTTTATGAAATGATAGACATAATTTTGCAAAAAAGAAGAGGGGTGCTTTTGGATGCAAAAATGTAAAGTGGGTATCTTCTGAGTGGCTCTATTTTGTGTAATACAACCAACCCACTTACTATGGTACCATGGACTGAACTTAGCTGTAAAAAAAGGCAACATATTATAAATTCACAACTTGAAAATGTTAGCAAGAGAACATGTAAACTATCAGACAGATTGAAAGACATATTAGAAATAGGCACTCTGTTAACTCAGTTGGTGTCATGCTGAACTATTGAGCTCATGGTCCAGGTTCGAATCCCAGGTAGGGCGTTCATGAGCTGGGGTCGTTTTGTGGAATTTTCATGGCTCTTATCCAATTTAGCTCGGTCTTATCGGAGACGGACGTTAAATTCGGAGGTTCTGCCTCTTCAATAATCAAACAGTATTACATGGAACTCACCCGTGAGGCGTCAAATGCATCCTTGACCGTTACTCTTGGGCAGCGACCAAATTTGATAATGACCTGTCCCGAGCAGTTGTCTAACAAAACCAATGTGATCAAAATACAGACAGGGAAGGTAAAGCTTCCGAAACCTTTTACATTCATTTTGTCGTCCGACGATGATGGGTATTCAAAATTATATACTCGCTGGAAAAAGGCCTGGTCTTGTAGTTACGTCTCTAGTGTCTTTTCGGAATGTATGACCGTTATTTATGCCAAATAGGTAAAACGTCAAAGGACTGGCGGCCGCTTCTCTCCAACTCAAAGTAATTCGTGACAGATTCTTAGCTGTTGTAGACCATGCGGACGTAGTTTGTACCTTGCTACATATATATACGCTTGCAGTATCGCCTCGGGCAAAGAAGGTTCAATGTTTTAGTACTGGACTCTTCTGTTGCTAATCGCCGAGTTGATTGCATGCGCAATATCGTGGTATTTTGTATCGTCATCATTTGACCGCTTGAGTAAGGACAAATTAGTATGCGTGTGTTTGTGATTGGCGTGCTTGTTCGTGTGCTTACTTGTGTGTTTGTGCGTGTGTGTGCGTGTGTGCGTGTATGTGTGTGTGTGTGAGTGTGTGTGTGTGTGAGAGAGAGTGAATATGTGTGTATGCGTATGTGTGGGTGTGTGTGCACGTGCGCGGGTGTGTGTGTGTGTGTGTGTGTGTGTGTGCGTGTGTGTGTGTGTGCGCGTTCATGTGTGTATGTGTGTGAGTGTGTGTTTGTTTGTTTGTTTGCTTGTTAGCATGTGAGTGAATTATGAAACCATAATATGTGTTTCTCTGTATCTTTCTGTCTATCTCTCCGTGAGTGAGTGTGTGTGTGTGTGTGTGTGTGTAGGCCTATGTGTCTGTCAGTCTCTTTATGAGTGTTAGTCGGTGTCTGCGCGTTCAACTGTGTGTGTGTGCGTGTGTGTGTGTGTGTGTGTTTGTGTATGTGCGTCTGTGTGCGCACATGCAAATTGATAGGGTTCTTTAGGTTGGGGTGCGTGTTCGTTTGTTGGCATATTAAGCCGTTTGTTCGTATGTGTGTGAGTGCATAATTTAAAGTAATACTCTATCGTATATAATATAATACAGGGTGATCCATACAAGAAAACAGACTTTAAAATGTATTTTTCTGAATACCTCGCAGCTTGTTTGTGTTTTGGAATAAACGTTTACATTCAAAAGGAATTTGTTTGGCATAACATAAAGATGAAACTTTTTTCGAAAACGGAAGTGCTTAACTTATTGAAATAAAACCCATAAACACAACGTACACCAATCCTTAAAAGACTTTGAATTGAAAGTCATGAAACAATTTGCTTACTGTTTTTCACTTCCTTTTCTCTATAACATTTTATTGTTCCACCCCTGTAACAATAAGACGACATTTCATTTCTCTTACAGAGCCCAATAAACATAACTTTTATACAGGAATTCTAAAAACCGTTCTTTACATGACGTATTCCTTTGGACTCGACACATGTTTATAGCATCGTTCGAAGTGTTCACTGGTAGTCCAACACAAAGACTCGCAAAACTCATCCAGAGCCAGATCTGCGACAGACAATGACGATCATAGTTCTCCATTCATTTCTTCGCTCGGATGCTCTTTAAAAAAGCTACGTTTCCCTAATCTTTCCCTGTTACCCATTTGTTAAGGTTTCCTAGGTAGGTTGCTCTGGGCCTAACCCTGCCTTGTTTGCCATCAATTTTGCCAGTGAGAGCTGGATGTTCAAGGCCTTTATGTCTATTCAGATGTCCCAAATACTGCATTCGTCGTTTCTTGATTGTTTTTAACAGCGAGCGTCCCACGTGGGCTTCATCAAGCACCTCATAATTTGATTTCTTTTCCTTCCACGATATTCTCAGCAGTTTCCTAAGAAACCACTTTTTTATTGCTTCTTTTTTTTTAATGTTCACTGTTTTGGTGATTGTCCAGCATTCACAGCCAATTAATAGAAGGGTTGGCCATACATAGCATTTCAGAATTTCATTTTGGTAGTCACTGAGAGTTATGAGAGCTTGAATCCACACATACCGTTCACCTTTTGATACGAAGTGGTTTCAAAAGATAATAGGGGGCGGGCAGGGTGCCCAGTACACATTATGCTTTTTTAGTTTCAGCTGCACGTCCTGAAAACTGAAAATGGGCTTTGCCGCTGAACCAAAAAATGTCATCGACCGAGGAACCACGAATCTTCTGATACATTTCAGCATCGCAGGCATGAAAATGGTAATGTCGTATGCAAAATACGGAATATTGAGACAGAGGAATGTCCTTTACTCTACCCATGACATCAAAGAAGGTCCTGAGGATACTCTGGCATTCTTCCTGTACATTAAGCGGAACGTACGAGATGTGAGGGATAGTGAGTTGATGAAGGGGTAATGTTTGTTACACAAAGCTATCTGCTCCTTATTAAATAAACTTAATCGTGATCTCAGCGGGAAAAGCAGACTGGAAAAAAAATCCACAAAATCTCTAAAATTCTGTTGCCTTGTTTAGATCAGACTGCGGTAGCTTGAAATAAGGCCCAATTGTTATGCCTTTTAATCGTAGACCTTATGCGAGCTAGTGCGTCAAGCTACAAAATTGAGGACGAGGTTGAAAATGGGTTTATTTTTATGCGCCATATAGGGCAACACTATTCAGTGGAATTGTCAAAAATGAATAAAAACCAAATTCCCTTTGACTTCCAAATATTGTGTTTACATTTGATACTCAAAAGTTTTAGTGCATAGGAAATATTTCAACAAAAAAGTTTTAATTTTACCCCCCAAAAATGCCCCAGTGACTGCACGTAATATCCTTAAAGTAAGAAATGGCTAAGCGAGAACTGTGAGGAATCCATGAAATAAACCTTAGACCGTATAGAGCAGCATGTGAGAGTATACTTCAGTCTCATAATCGCAGGTCTCGTCAAATCATTCATCAACGCAGTGAGTGCAACATGTGGTACTGGTTTTGTGGATTTTAAACTAAGGGTGCTCAAATTATGACGGATATATCTGTTCCAAAAAATGAACAATTTGATAAAAAGTAATTAATTCTCGTGATTTTTTCTTTATTGTGTGTGTCGTCTAAAATAGGAATGGTCACTTTAAAGACAATTCGTTTGTAAGTACAATATGTGATTTATATGCGCACTTTTTGTTCGTGAGTATTTATTGTAGTATTGCTTTAAAAATATTTATTGATTTGAGATATA
>NW_004797738.1:515595-526088 GCF_000002075.1 Aplysia californica
GTATGCTACTGTCTTGTAAGACATCTATTCTTCGTCACTAATATGACCTTATTGTGTTGCAAGTGCTGTAAAACTCTTTCTAAAACTAAAAGGATTGGGTGAGGGGGTTGTAGGGTGCAGTTTTAGCATTCTTTTGTAATGACAACAAGAGAGTAGCAGCCCATTTTTGAAAATTGGTCGCTTTTAAGAACGAGCGGGCTAACCCAGATTTCGGAGGTTTCCAGAAATCTTGACCTGCACCAAAAGTGGGCATTGCCCTACCTATAGGATAAGTTTGGTTTCGTTGGTGTGTATATTTGTCTGGTTATACAGAAAACTCTCCGTGTGTTTTAAAGAAACTGAACAAGAGTCCAAAAACTTTACCTTCGATTTTCTCAAAACAGCATTCTTCGGGATAGCCCCCTTGTGCGTAAAAGCGACCAATTAATGTCATCGTTTGTATTAGATCCCGCTGTAGATCATGTCACTGTGGGAAGAACGCTATGTACTGTCGTTACCATGATGCACTGCTGTCGGTATACCCCCCCTCCCCCCATCCCCTACCCTCTTTGTTATAGTTTACCATATTGTGTACTTGGCATACTGATCTTTTTGCCTTGGTCCCTTCATCCCACCCCCTTCTCTGTCTGTCTGTCTGTCTGTCTGTCTGTCTGTCTGTCTGTCTATATATCTATCTATCCCTCCCTCCCCCCTTCCACCCCCTCTCAATGCCGCCATTGCTCACAGTATTGCGTCCTCTATTTATTGTCGCCCACTCTCTCTCTCTCTCTCTCTCTCTCTCTCTCTCTCTCTCTCTCTCTCTCTCTCTCTCTCTCTCTCTCTCTCTCTCTCTTATTCTCTCTATTTCTCTCCATATCTCCTTCCTTTTCCTGTCACATTTCATTTCTCCCACCACTGCAATCTGCTCACTGAGGCGCGCACGTGCATGCACGCTGTCACGCACGATCTTTTATCGCCCCAGGCTGCTTCCCTCATCCCTTCTCACTTCTTTGGAACCCTCTGTTCACTCTATTCGCGTTTTTGTTTACTGTTGCTATTGCCGACAACAGTAGTGATGGTTCTGAATTAGCTACCTTAGCTACTCCTCGCCTCTGGCGTCAGGTGTGATAGTGAGAAGCCGTGGACTTTGCCGTCATATCTCGCCGATCCGCGATGTTTCCTCCCCAGTTTCTTTGGATTTCCCCCACAATACCCCTTTGCCTTTGATGGCTAGGGTTTTTACTAGATGAGCCTTGTGATGTGATGGCAAAATGTTAATTAAATGTGCGCGACAAGTACTGGGTAGAATCTTCTGATTTAGTCAGTTTTTTTCACCTCGTAATGTTCACATTGTTTTACACATCGTATCCCTTGCATTAAAACGGGAGACGGATGGACGACCATAATATTATTCGGCTACGGACTCCTTAGTTGTGCATTGTCAATTGACGAAGTTGAGATCCAGGTGTCCATAACCACCGTAAACAGTCTTCTTGAAAAGGTAATGAATGCAGGGGTATTTGAATGGTTAGAACAGGTGTGAGTGGGTGGTTGGCGGGTGCTGTTTGCTCCTTCTTTCCTGACAAACTTCTATTGTCCTTATCTCTCCTTTTTTTTTTCTTTGCGTTTGCTGCTCTTTTGTAACGCCTCTAATTTCGGCACTTATTTGAACTTATTGTGTTGCAAGAGCCGTAAAACTCTGACCAGAACAAGCTGAACAGCTGTCTGCATTGATTCACATTTTTTCAATTTTGTCTTTGGTTTCACATTGCTATTTTGGCCAGACTCTCAACTCGATGTTCCGGCTTCGCGGACCAAGTTAGTACACAATTTCGATATTGCCAATTGTGTGTGTATGTAGCAAGTTGGTTGAACTGAATTTAAAACGTGTAAATACAAACGTTCGCAGTCGTGTATCTCCTCCAACGATTTGGCCAACGTTTCTGGCTTGGTCATCCAGTTGATATCTGTTTGCCTATTCAATGATATACATATTATATATGTATTTATTAACATCCAGCATTCACCATCACCCATCACCCCTCACCATCACCCACAGCAATCTACCATCACCCACTATAACCCACCTTCCCCCACCAAAATATACCTCCACACACCCCAACCCACCACCGCCCTCTTCCACCAACCACTGCCACTCACCATCTGACACCAACAACATGTTAATTTTTTTTACAACCACCACACCCACCGAGTTCATTGCCTCATTAATTGACATATTAAATACTTTGACGGACCGTCTGCCTAACCTTAGTTACCTTTCTTCTTTACTCTCAAGGGGAAACCAAGTAAAGAGGGCTCCGATATGGTGCCTTGGTTAACAGACATATTATGTGGAGAAAACCTTGAAGCGTTGGCAAAATTCAAGCTCGTTATGTAACGTGTTTTACTGCGCAAGTTCTCATTTCGCTAACGCTTTAGTCAACGATGATCTTTGTACCTCACGATTTGTTGAGGTGGAAATAAATACTACTATAACACACAGCGCAATAAATCCTATCCCCATCGTAGTAAACAGATTACTTAGCCAGCTACACGATATATATAAGACAGACTAAAGTGTTTCCAGACCTGAACGCGTCCAATTTCTATAAGTAACTATAATAATTGTCCTTTTCTGATGTCTTGACAAGCCCGCTCCTCGTTGAGTGACTTAACATTACGTCAACGAACCTTCCTAAAAGACATTTCTTTATACTACTCCAATCTATTCTGATATGGGATTATTTTTTAACAGCAATAGTACAAAGAGAGTCATTAAGCATTAGAATATTTTGTGATTGCTTGGAATAATACATTGCTTGAATCATTTTCTCAACGGAGAAACGTGCTTGACCTTGAGGGAATTTCATCGTCTGACCTGTCGAAGCCCGACATGGCCGAGTTGAAAGCAACCTCCAATAATTATTTTGCTTTGAAAGCGCCCAATAACAAGACAATTTCAAATAAAATCTAAGCATGGAGAGAGACGAAAAGCAAAAGCTTAGGAAAAGGAGAAAAGAAAAGATAAAAAATCGGAGGACAAATTACAAGTGCAAAAGAGAAAGAAGAAATAGAACAATAAAGAAGCTCAAATGGATATAGAAGAGACAGATTTGAACGCTGGATGAAAAGTAAAAGGCTACCACTAAAATACAGCAACATGCCAAAAGAAATGTAAAGCATGTAAACGACAGAAAATTAGTACAAAGATCGATCAATGCTGGAATTGGTGACAATGGAATACTTTCCAACCAATGATGACACAGGTGAGAAGAAAATTTTTGAGAAAACGGATGAGAAAGCTGACAGTGCGACAGGATGCTAATCAGTCGATCTAAGAATCCAGAAAGAGAAAATTAGAGCGGGGGAACAGACTAAGATAACCAGCGTTTGAATGTGCAGTAAATTTAATGAATTCTGAAAGTGGCTTGAATGAAAAGACGCAGATCCATTGAATGTCGTGAGGTTAAATCTGATGTCGTTGACATAGAGTCTTTGGGCGGAAGCAGTTCAGATTGGCACTTAGTTTCATCTCTTTTAGTTAATAGCTTACACCTTGAACAATGCATACCAGATATTTAAAAATCTGACATGCTGTGTGTGTATGTGTGTGTGTATGTGTGTACTTTGTATGTGTGTACTTTGTATGTGTGTGTGTGTGATAGAGAGAGAAAGAGAGGGAGGGAGGGAGGGAGGAAGGAGGAGATAGAGTAGGGAGAAAGACAAGTGTGTACAAGATGTAATATTATGGACACAGCCAAAATCTGTTTACCCGGTAACCTCTCTCTTTTCTCCTCGCAGGAGACGAAAAAGAACCCTACAAAACAAAACGAAAAATTCTCCAAAGCTACAGCAACCCCCTCTTCTAGAACAAGAAAAATGTAAAGGATAAAACCAGCCTAGGACAACAATACAAATGTGTGTATGTGTGTGTGTGTATGGGGGGGTCAAAAGGGGAGGGGTGGGATGGGCAGCATGAGCGCGCAATTTCCCTCTCTCACATCGCCCCCCCCCCCACACTCTTCCTCTCCCCCATATACCACTCCAAGCCCAGCCCAACCCGGAAGACACAGCTACGTAAACCTTTCCCAACTTTTAAGTGGATAAATGAACAGCATAATCACAGTAAGGACGTCAGAGGGACTCACAGAATGGTTCGAGATAACATCCGGAGTGAGACAAGATTGTGTCCTGTCATCACTACTATTTATCATATATAAAGGGATATAATTACAAAAGAGGCCAACACAGAACCAGACACCCTTAATGAATTACTCTTCGCTGACGACCAAAGTCTGGCGCACAAAGATGAACAAAGTCTCCAACACCACACCGCCAGATTAATCAAAAATGTAACAACTACGACATGAAGATCAACATCAACAAATCATAGACAATGAAAGTAAGCAGAAATCCAGGACCACTCAGGATACACATCAACAACAACAGTCTCAGACATGTCCAAGAATTTAAGTGCCTCGGAAGTATATTCACAGAGGATGGACGACTGAACAGAGAAATTGAAACACGAGTACAAAAGGCCAATAATGTTAGTTACCAGGTTGCTCCACTACTGAAACATCCTAACATCCCCATGACAACAAAACTCAATTTGATCAACACTTTATTCATCCGAACACTCACCTATCAATGTCAAACATGGGCCACGAACAAGACATTTGAGCAAAGAATTACAACATGTGAAATGCGGTGTCTTAGAAAAGCAGTAAACAAAACCAGGTGAGACAAATTTAGAAATTCAGTAGTCAGAGAAATGGTGGGCACAAATGATGTCATGCATCACATCCAACACCAAAGAATCAAATGGTTCTGAGATCTCATCTGATTACCAACTCACCATCCAGCACAGCGTGCCTACATAAAAAATGCAAAGGCAACAAGGCTAGAGGGCGACTGAAAAAGACCTGGATAGATGGAGACAGGGAAACACTAACAACTTATGGGATCCCCCTGGCCCAAGCTCTCCGGCTGGTGCCAGAGAAACGTCTCTTTCTTCCCGTGACACCCAAAGGGGTATAAGCGGCGGATAAAAGTAAAGTAAAGTAAGTAAATGAATAGCGACACATAGCATGCAAGAAGCGCTATTTCTGCACACGAACAATGGAACATAATATTTGCTTTTCTCAACAGCAGGTTTTACAATAAAATAATTCCCTACTCTGTGAAAATCCCTCAGTGTTGTGCTTCACTCGTATGTACTTCCTGATCTCATCTTTTTTTATACACCCCTCCCCCCCGCCACACCCCCATCTGACAAGTCCTATACATCAGATTTATAATTATAATTTTACGCCCTCATCGATATAATTCAAGTCATTTTGGAGGTGCGTTGTTTTGACCCGGATGAGAGGTATGCAGGGTCCCAGCAAACATACTTGGTAAAAAGAAAAAGAGCTCCCCAGTTCAGAACTTAACTTACGTCTTCCACGTGCGACCACTAGGTGCCTAACCACTAAACCACCGACACCAGTTAGAGAACGTTATACATGAAATTAGCTGCATTATGTTGAAAAGGGGTAAGGGTGCTGGTTGTTACGGGAAGGCAGGGAGGAAATAAGTGAGGGTATGAACAAAACAATAAACAAACAAACAACGAAGAGAAAGGCAGAATAATTATCAGTTTGATGCTATTTGACAATTCTGGTCATTGATTTTCTAACAAAACTTTTTTTTCTTCATTTTACATTATACGGGCACTACGTTATCTTTTGATTGGCCCATGCATGGCGCCAATAAAATTGTTGCACCAAATACATTCAGACCACGGGAAGGACACCCCGACATATTGAATAATATGATGATTGAGGGTTCCAAATTGCTAAAAACATGACGGCATTTTTAATTAATCTTTGTGGGTGGAATGGGTTTTTCTTTGTTTCTTCTCTTGGGACTATGAATGATGACCACTTCAAAGAAATATGAGCTACGTATTTTACTGAATAAATGATTATCTTAACGCATGGGTTCATATTTTTGTTTTACAGCCACTAAAAACAGGGGTTGTCTGTAACTTAAAAATACACCTTTGCTGTCGCTTCTATTATGAAGTCTGCCCCCAAAAACCGTTTCTGCAAAATTAAGTTCTCGTAATGACACGCGTGGGAGGGATTCACAAAACCCGTTGCAGTGGGGCTCTGATTATTGCCGTGGCCACAAACATTAAGAATTCGTTCCGACGCAAATTACTTGCAGCACACAATGTCCATTTTTGTTTGTTCCACCTGAGCTCATGTTCACGGATATAAGAGAGTAATGCATGTCATTATTTATATTATGTAATCGATCAACCGAAACAATCGAGAAAGAAAAGTGAGATTCAATATCACTCGAGTTATTGAGAGTCAGCGAAGCATGTTTGACAATAATAGCAAAATCAGACTGGGCAGGCTACAATAAATCAGATAGCAGCTACTGGAGTTGGGGGGGGGGGGAGATCATGATGTATCTTGTATAATCTTTCGCATTCTTAGAATTAGTAGCTCTCTATACAATGCCTAGTGGCGCCCAAAAGAAGCTTGAAAATGTTATCACCCAGTCATCGTGTTAAATCGTTGTACTACCCACTTATGGAGCATACTAACACATGAAGAGACGCCTGAGATATGGTCTCTCAAAATCAACCTAACAAATCAGACTTGGCAAAATTGTGAGAAATTAAATTTAAAAAATAAAGTGTCTGCGTGCGTGTATCGAAGCGATTCAATATTGATAGAATGAACATTCATTGCATATCAAATGAATGGAGAATTTTGTCTCTGCAATAAACTATAAATAAATTACTATAATTTCAAGCAGATCGGAAAATTAGCTGCTAGTTTTGTTAAGAGCACAAACCCTTTGGGCATGGACTCTATCAAATCGTGCACACAATCATTTGTCATTTCATCCCACATGTCACAGAGATTAATTGCAAACGAAGCAAAGGCGAAGCGCGTAAACCGCTAACGACTAACGTAAGTATGCTGCTTTTAATTGAGGTTCGAACCCATAAATGAACTCTCTGAATTATCTTCCTCCGGCGGGGGGGGGGGGGTTATTAGACGTTCGCACCCCCCATCCCCACCTTCCTTCACCCCAAAACCGCCCCTTTCCCTCGGCCTGATCCCACTGGTACTGAAAGTTAAATGGGAGACACCGTCTCTGTCGCGGAATCTGTGTATTTCGAGACGGCTGTTTACGCCTTATGTAAAAACTGGCTGAAAACGCCTGATGTAGAAACCATAATGTTATCGTCGCCGGTAGCCTGTGCTACAGCTATAACGCTTGTCTCCCACAGCGCAAGCTGTTTTACCCAGTGCACGAGCAGGCAAAATTTGAGATATTAAAAGTCTCGGGAAAAGATTTCAAGCGGCCAATGTTGAGTAATGTTTGGAGTCTTGGCTTAGAACGTGTATAACGTCAGTTCGAATCCCTCGAGAGGGCTTTTAATTTCTGTTCGGTACTATGTGCTTCTGTTATAATGCATGGCACCTAACCCGATTTGGCTCAAGCAGAAAAGGCCAAAGTGTCTGGTCTCTGCGTTCCTGAAAGGGTTTATCTGTGTCAGTGGTGGAGGGAAAAAAGGGTGAGGGGCGGGGGCGGAGACATAGGTCAATGTGTGTTACTACGAGAAGGTTAGGGTGGAAATGATTTGCAGAATGTCCCCACTTCGACCGCCCCCCCCTCCCGCCCTCCTTCCAAATTTATAAATAAATAAATAAATAAATATAAAGACACTGTGCAGCCTCATCCCAAAAAAAAAAAAAAAAAAAAGCCAAAAACAAGAATATAAATAAAACAAACCTAATGGCAGCAACCTCTAACCTTATACCCAAACTAGAACAACAAGACATTTTTACATTGATTTCAATCAAAACTATTGCCAGATTAGGATTCATCCTGGCTACCCCAGTTTCAGTTGTGAACTTTCGCTTACTGCGTGTTAATTTCGCTCCGTGAACACTCCGTGAACACTCCGTTTAGAAGAGGTGACCCAAAAAACAATTATTGCGAATTTACATATTATAAAAGCTAAGGCATTCGTTCATTGGGTGATTGCAATCCCTTCTCTTCTTTAATTAACTTAGCGATGAGCAGTTTATTTTGGGGCAATACCTGGTGTTTATTGTCTTCTCATGTGTGCTGAAAATACAAAAACAATCGAACAAAAAATATCTGAGAAAAAAAACCAAAAAAAACAAGCATTTAAACGCAGATGAAGACAAAAAATTGTAGATGTCTTCCTCTTATCACTTCTCGCGCCATGTTCCGTGCCTGGCCGGAGTCGCTATATTAAGTTAATGTCTGTGCAACGAGCATTATTGATTACAAATGTGGCGAGAGAGAAAACGTTTATTCTGTTCCTGAAGTAGGAAACCAGGAACAGAGCTGTGACCTGTCATGACAGTTCCCGCAATGTTAGTGGTATTTTCATCAGTCCACATCATATTTCAGAGCTTATTTCTTCTGTTTTTTTATGTTTGATTTTTGTAAAATCTTATTAACGTTCATGGTGCTTAAATGAAATTCAACTGAAAATATTAGGTGTGTCCCGCGCGCTTATATGACCTATGCAGTTGCTAGCGCCGTAAAACACTTTACAAAAACAACAAAAAAACAACATTAAATGAAATTCTTCTGGAGAAGCCTCTCTTTTTCAAAATCTCTGAATTGTTTTTTCGTACTACATCTCTGCACGTCTGCTATCTAAAGCTGCTTACATAACGAGGTCACTTTAAAATCGGGCTATACGAGTAAATGAAAAAGAATTTAGACGGATAAGAGAGAGAGAGAGAGAGAGAGAGAGAGAGAGAGAGAGAGAGAGAGAGAGAGAGACAGACAGACAGACAGAAACAGAGACAGAGACAGAGACATAGACAGAGACAGAGACAGAGACAGAGATAGACAGAAAGGGAGAGTGTGTGTATGAGAGAGACAGAGAGACAGAGAGGAAGAGTGAGAGACGGAAAGGAAGAAAGAAAGACACGGACTGAATAGAGTGAGAAATAAAGAAAGGGGGAGAAGGGGAACATAGAGGAGGGGGGGGGGTGAACAGAGCAGAGAGAGCGAAAAAGAAAGCGAGATATATATATTATATACACACATATATATATATATATATATATATATATATATATATAATATATATATATATATATATATATATATATATATATATATATATATATATATACAGAGAGGGGGGAGAGAAAAGGCGATATATATATATATCTATCTATATATATATAATATACTGACGGTCATTAAAAACGCACCACTTACAAAACAATTCAAATAATGGTGATGTGTTTATTTTTTAAAACAGATTGTATACCATTGCATTCTATTGTCATTTTGTGAACTTTCACAGCTGAAATGAAATGAAAAGGTCAAATGGCACCCCGAGCACAAAAGTATGAAGTAACAAAACACATTTTTCAAAATTCAGAGCGGTAATTGAGTTTTTAACACCTGCTTTAGCATCGTGTATGTCCTCCATTGGCCTGAATACAGGATTGGTAGCGTCTTCTCGTGGAATTGACAAGAGTCTGAGAGAACACCTGTGGAATCTGTACCCACTCATTTGTCAAAGATCGCCTCAGCTCTTGGAGATTGTGTAGAGTTCTTCCAGGGGACAAACGGCGGCCAAGCTCGTCCCACACATGCTCAATTGGTGCCATGTCAGGAGACAGTGATGGCCAAGCCAGGACATCAATGTTGTTTGCCTGTTGAAAAACAGTGGTGGCTTGAGCGGTGTGGGGGAGGGCGTTGTCGTGTTGGAATACCAGCAGCTCTGGGTGTTGACTAAATAACGACACAACATGGTTCTTTAAAACTTGCTGGTACATGGTGGCATTCACAGGCTGATCGAAGAAGTACAGTGGTGTGCGATAATCGTAGCTGAACGCTCCCCTTACCATGACGCAGCCTTCTCCCCTACTATTGACCTCCAGCATGCAACAGTTGGCATAGCACTCGCTGGGGCGTCTCCAGACCCTTCTTCTCCCGTCAGCATGCGAGAGGGCAAATCGACTCTTGTCAACTGTAAATTATGCTGCCTGGCAAATGTAACGGTCTTGCGCTGGTGATGTAACTCGTGGTTGGCCGCTCTGTCGCCGATCTGCTGTAGATCCAGTAGCTGCATTTCGTTGAGACAACTGGATTACAGTCGAGTGGCTACAGCTCATTCGGCTGACAACTTGCCGTGCTGCCATTCCGGCTTGGGGCATTCCAATTGCCTTTTCACGTTCTTGCATGGAAAGTCGGGGAATTATTCACGCAGAAAAAATCCGTCGCACAGAGTAAAGAATGTCAGTTCTTGTTATGGGCGAATATAATCTCTCCCTAACAGCCAAAAAATCTATCTCGCTGAACAAAGTTTAGGTTTGAGGTCGACACATCGGATTTTTGCATGTTGCACGTGCGTATGGACAGTAGTGAACTTGGAACTTCAAATTTTGTGCGATCGGTAACATCTGTTGCCCGTGAACTTTAATCAACCGCAATCGATGTCC
>NW_004797738.1:526188-528611 GCF_000002075.1 Aplysia californica
GATGGGGGGTGGGGGGTGGTTTGGGGGAAGGGGGTTGAGGTTGCTTTGTTTCTATTTTGTTCTATTGTTTTATTTGTTAACTATTGGGGGGGGGGGTTATGTTCTGCAAAACTTAATAATGGAAATTCCATTACACTGTTGCCGCAATCTTCCCATGAAACAACCCGTTATGTATTTCGTTACCACCACAAGGGTAAATGACAGATCCATTCTTTTTCACTACGTATTTTATCTGACTTTTTTTTTTACAAACTCTGATCAAAGGGCAACTGCTTACAAAACAATATCAATTTATTATTAACCTTAAACAAATAGTGGGTTTTTTTTGTCGGAACAATGTATTCCAGTTTGCCTATTATAGGGAACAGGGTGAGGGTTGTGAGTGTGTGTGTTTGTGAGCGTGTGTGTGTGTGTGTGTGTGTGTGTGTGTGTGTGTGTGTGTGTGTGTGTGTGTGTGTGTTGGTCTGTGTGTATGTTATCAGATTGGAAGCGAGATGGGGTCAGTTTGGGTTTAAATGTGTGAAAGTGCGTTTTTGTGCATATTTGTGTATGTGGGTATTATACGTACAGGGTGTCCCAAACTCGATGACCGAAAAAAGTTGAATAAAATAAAAACTGCCGTAAATACAGTAACGTCCTTTGGTACAAACATGAAGGAACCAATTATACGGACAGACAATTGCACAAGCTATAATATACTGACGGTAATTAAAAACACACCACTTACAAAACAATTCAAATAATGGTGATGTGTTTATTTTTTAAAACAGATTGTATACCATTGCATTCTATGGTCATTTTATGAACTTTCACAGCTGATATGAAATGAAAAGGTCAAATGGCACCGCGAGCACAAAAGCATGAAGTAACAAAAGTCATTTTTCAAAATTCAGAGCGGTAATTGAGTTTGTAACACCTGCTTTAGTATTGTGTATGTTCTCCATTGGCCTGAATACAGGACTGGTAGCGTCTTGTCATGGAATTGACAAGAGTCGGAAAGAACACCTGTGGAATCTGTACCCACTCATTTGTCAAGGAACGCCTCAGCTCTTGGAGATTGTGTAGAGGTCTTCCAGGGGACAAACGGAGGCCAAGCTCGTCCCACACATGCTCAATTGGTGCCATGTCAGGAGACAGTGATGGCCAAGCCAGAACATCAATTTTGTTTGCCTGCAGAAAATCAGTGGTGGCTCGAGTGGTGTGGGGGAGGGCGTTGTCGTGTTGGAATACCTGCAGCTCTGGGTGTTGATTAAATAACGACACGACGTGGTTCTTTAAAACTTGCTGGTACGTGGTGGCATTCACAGGCTGATCGAAGAAGTACAGTGGTGTGCGATAATCGTAGCTGAACGCTCCCCATACCATGACGCAGCCTCCTCCCCTTCTATTGACCTCCAGCATGCAACAGTTGGCATAGCGCTCGCCGGGGCGTCTCCAGACCCTTCTTCTCCCGTCAGCATGCGAGAGGGCAAATCGAATCTTGTCAACTGTAAATGCTGCCTGGCCTATTGCAAACGTTGTTGACAGTGCCTCTGTGTCAGGACAGGACCAACGCACAGGCGTCCGGCTGCAAGTCCTGCTTCCCGCAAACGGGGTAGCACGGCCCATTCAGATACTGGTCCACGCCGACCAACCACTTGACGACCTGTTTCCGGTGTTGGCTGGAAACGGTCACGAAGTGACGTTGGCAAATGTAACGGTCTTGCGCTGATGATGTAACTCGTGGTTGGCCGCTCCGTCGCCGATCTGCTGTAGATCCAGTAGCTGCATTTCGTAGAGACAACTGGATTTCAGTCGAGTGGCTACAACTCATGCGCCTGACAACTTGCCGTGCTGCCATTCCGGCTTGGGGCATTCCAATTGCCTTTTCACGTTGTTGCATGGAAAGTCGGGGAATTATTTACGCACAAAAAATCCGTCGCACAGAGTAAAGTATGTCAGTTTTTGTTATGGGTGAATATAATCTCTCCCTAACAGCCAAAAAATCTATCTCGCTGAACAAAGTTTAGGTTTGAGGTCGACACATGGGATTTTTGCATGTTGCACGTGCGTATTAACAGTATTGAACTGGGAACTTCAAATATTGTGCGATCGGTAACCTCTGTTGCCTGTGAACTTTAATCAACCTCAATCGATGTCCCTGGATAGATTTTAGTCCAAAATGTGCTCAATCCAAAATGGTGCGTTTTTAATGACCGTCAGTATAATATATTACATGAAAAAGGAATCCGCATTAGAACTGTTAGCTTTACAAAAGACGCTCCACATGCCCCCCCAAACCATGCGTCCCGCATTTCCGTGTTCGTAAAATTATTGAGCAGCGTTCTAACACTGCTGTGGCGTGGTAGCTCTTACAAAGTCCTTGTCTCGAATTTTGAGTTCTTCTCATTCACAGCTTCTGGACTTTGTTTCCCAGCGCAGAC
>NW_004797738.1:529160-530771 GCF_000002075.1 Aplysia californica
TCTTCTTCTTCTTCTTCTTCTTCTTCTTCTTCTTCTTCTTCTTCTTCTTCTTCTTCTTCTTCTTCTTCTTCTTCCGTGTAAGCAATCAAAACATCAAGTACGACGAAGCTCACCGTTTCCCTGTGTGCGGTAAAGAACGATAAGCATACCGGTAATTAATTATCTCAACAGACGCCAGCTCTTCTTTGGGGTAACGTGTAATTCCACTAAAGAAAACAGGAAAATGGTATGCGATGATAAAGCACAAGGCATTATGGGGTATGTGTTTCATTAAAATTACCGATGTCTAGGTTGGGTGGTGTCATTATTCACATCTGAATTGATTTTTCTGAAATATTGCAATTTGGATAAGATCATGAATCTTTCAATTTCGATAAATTCGAAATTAATTTTTCAGAATGTTGTAATTTGGATGAGAGCATAACAACATTTTTTTTTAAACGATCTTGTCGATTTTGATAAATTCGCAGCACCTGCACAACTCATGGGAATAAAAACAACTAAATATAATAATATCATGGCTTGGAATATCAGATCCAGCTTTCACACCCACTTAGAAGGTGTTCTCTTTCGGTCGATCGTAATCCCCGAAATTGACCAGACGTGCCAGGATAATTTGTTCGTAGCTTGCTCATGTTACAGTGTGTATAAGAAAAAGCAACAGGATAAAACAGACAGGCCCACGCTGTGTGTTTATAGGCAAATAATGCAAATAATGCAAATGGATTGATAAAAAGCACTTTGTCTGCTCCGTTATCGTGCAACAGACACCGTATTTTTATATAAAGAAATCACAAAGAAAAGGCGCAAAGGGTATGGGCTAGGGCAGTGGTGGCTGGAATCGTGGCAAAACGCTAATCATTGAAAGATAACGTTCTAGAGTGTTATTTTTTCACATTCAATCCCAGTAACAGTTGGTCTAGTCTCTTGTTTTATATTTGCTTTTTTTTACCATGTAGATATCTTTTTGTTGCAATTTGTACTTTGTTCTTGGGGGAAAATAAGATGGATAATGGAAAAAGGAGGTATGGGAGGGGTGTTGTAGGGAAGGCACACCAGAATCTGTATGCCAGGGTCTCAGAGAGAAGAGTACATACACTTACATATTCTATGTATTCTCTATGAAGCGTTATGTTTCATATTTTAACTCAGTTTTAACATGGCACGTTTTTCGGCCTAAATGTTTGCAAGTTTGCTGCCCCCAGTTTACACTCATCTAAACTGATATCGTGATCGTGGGTAGTTGGCGGATTATTTGATTTCAAACATCTGACGTCTTTACTTCTCCACCTGCTTCAGTAGGTCACACCCTTAGCGGTTCAGCGATTAGGCGCTTCGCCATCACACGAAGGAGACCCGAGCTAGATTCGTGTGTGGGGAGAATTTTTATCGAGTGTCCCAATTTTTCTGATGGAGTGTTGTATCCCTCTCTGGAGCCCATCTACTATATAATTCAAATTGTGTCGATAGAGACGGAAAAGCAGCGACATTTTAAAAATATCGCACAACTACAAGTTCAAACACGTAAATGCACAACACACAACTATAAACAAATGCACATGCCCACAAAGACCAGTCTTCATTAATTACACATTTTCATACACACACGCA
>NW_004797738.1:531861-539408 GCF_000002075.1 Aplysia californica
GTGTGTGTGTGTGTGTGTGTGTGTGTTTGTTCCGGGTTGAGGGTCGAAATTTACTTGCACCAAAACATCTCATCAACAGCTTTTTAATGCTTGAGGCTGCTGTAGATAGATCTATGAACTTTTGAAACAGGGTATTTTACCTACGGCATGATTTTGCATAGATAGCTCACTGTTCTTGATTACCACTAGTGCACTAGGATACATCACTTATTTTTATTTGACTTTTAACTTGCTGGTATTTCGTAACTTACTATACTGACATCAAATTTGGTGATGATTTACCTATAACATTTTTCGAGACACTAAAAAAAAAATGATTAAAAAGAAACAAAGGAAGCCTTACTCTTGGTAGGTTGTCTTTAAGAAAATATCGCAGCATAACACCATTGATTTTGAAAACCGATGGCACCGGTGTCAGTGGTGTGGTGTAGCGGTTAGGTGCTTCGCTGGCGAAAACAGATGACCTTAGTTTGACTCCCGACAAGAAACAATTTTTACAACGATCTCCGCGTTTCTACTTGGGTGTTGTTTCCATCACAGACATGTTTGACCCTGATAGGCAAGGTCAAACCAGCCAGCCATCTTCTTAGATAATCTACTATGTGTCCATAGGGGCGCAAAACTTCAACAATTATTTATAATTATATAAACTAACGGGGTGGGCTACAACGCAAACAGTAGAAAGAAATATAGAGATAATTCAGTTTAGTTGTGTATAACCCCAAAAGGAGCGGCGGCAGCGAAAAAGAGCTTGTACAAACTAATGGAGTAGTTCTATTTTGTCTTGATGGGTTTCGGATCTTTAAAGTTTGCTTTTTATGAGGTTAAAGATAATATAAACTGACTCAATGTTTCACATTCTTTCGTAATAGAATCGTTTCAGTACCTGGGTGTTTTTATTGGGGGGGGTTTTATGTCTCTCTAAATAAACATTGTAGCAACAAAATCATTATTCTATACGACGAACGATTTTTTTTAAAATCAATATAATTTCCAACCATTGTACCAGAGAAACATATACATATTTAATACCATCTCTCTTATCAATCTTCGAGGTGAGCTCTTTCCGTGTCACGCGCCGATACGTCACTGTCTGTCTTGACATAATGGCGGCCATGCACGATGGTGAAAAAAGAGGCCAGCAAAAGACTGACATTGTATACTTTATGGACAACTGTACTCATGTCGTGTTTCTGAAAATGTCGAATCCTTTTAACTTTCCACTCTTGTTTTGACGTACATTTAGTTTGACCTTGTGTTCTCCCTGGCTGGTTCGCTGTCATTAAAATTTATTTACTGGTTTATTGAGGATTTATTTCTAGAAGATTTATTTTTACAGCTTGTGTAGCTACTTATTTTTTTAATAACATTCATATTAAGGATATTAGGTTTAAATCCCTCGAAAATGAATACGTATCTCGTCTCTACGAACATAAATGGAAACGCCTTAGTATTGAAAGGGTTAATGAATGCAGAATATGCCAATCAGTTTGAGAAGAAGGTCATTAATACGGGTTTCTGCGGGGTGCTTCGCAGTTGTAGTTATAAATGACAAGGGTTGGTTCAATTCCTGGGTGGAGAGGATCTCTGTCTTTCTGTCGGGTCTTTGCGAAGCTGCCTGCCTCCTTTATTGTCTCAGTTGCATTAACAGGGGCAATACCATATACAATGTACAATTACAATTGCATGCAAATATAGGCCTTTGAGTCACTCATGTATTTCTTTCGTTTTGTTTCGCCAAAACTTGGTCTGTTAATATTGTGAAAATTGTCTTCAGTGCTATTCCTATATCGAACAGCGGCACTTTGAAGTAACAGCAGGCAACAATTATGTACAGCAAGGGACGACATTAACTAAAGGAGACGCAGGTAGTTGTTGTTTTTTTCGACTGCATAAAGTTAAATGAGCGCGCGGGACTTAACAAAAAACATTTTCAGTTGGAAGGACATTTTGAATTTTGCCCATGTGGCAGTCCAAGCGTAATCTTATGTATTTTTGGACCACCAAGGGATCTTTCACGTGTGCAACTTGCACACGGGACCTCTGAGATTTTTCGCCCTTACCCGAGAAGGCTAAATAAAGATCTTACTTACCATACCAACAGGGGTGTGGCTGAAAGACAGCCGCAAGAAGGAGCCAAGGGGTAGCAGCAGAAAGGCTGCAGAATGAGTCAGGAGCCCTGAGGAGAGAACAAAGGAGGTGAGGGGGAGGGAGCAGAGAGTGCCATGCAGACGAAAGCAGACGACAGAACATTGTTATAGGACAGGAAAGGATGTGAAAGGAGACAAATTTAGAGAAGGAGAATGTCCGTCTCCCTCCGGATTTGAACCCGGGACCTATTGAATAAGATTTGAATACCTTAACTTCTGGACCGCGGGAGCCCCCAGTTGGATTGGATCGCGAGAGAACCTGCTAATACAATGACAAAAAGTATTTCGATAAAGAATCCGTCTAAGGTATTAAACGGTTTAAAAGTATACATAATATTATGGTGTGCTACCCCGGAGATATCATACGGACACTGGGGAGAAGATCAGAAAATTGTAATAATTGTAGTGAAACAATTCTAAACGAATATGAAATAAATACCCACAATGGGATATCCTTTTTAGCTACACTTCGTTATCCTACGCCGTTTTTGTGTACTCCTAGAGAACTCAGACATGATAAGCTTTTCACGTGAATGTATCATTTCACAAGGGAATTATTCCAAAGCTTCAATAATTCACTTATGCTGTCTTTTATACACCTGCTATCTGGCTAAAATTTTATATACACTATATTGTTTTTTTCATTGGAAACGAAAGATCTTGTCAATTTATTTGTGTTTGAGCGCTTAGTCACCTGCCTGCGCTGTATGCTTCCCCGGAAGCCGAGAATAATTCTGGGTTTTTTAGAGCTTGTTTGTGTAGGAATAGTTTATAAAACGTATACATGTAGAGTGTGAACATGCGCCGTATAAATGCATTTATTGTCAATCAATGTTACCAGAATCAAATGGTTCGGACATCTCATGCGATTACCAACACACCATCCAGCACAGCGTGCCTACATAAAAATAAAATTCGATGGCAAAGAGGCTAGAGGGCGATCGAGAAAAACCAGGAGAAATGGAGTCAGGGAAACATTAACCACCCATACATCCCCCTGACCCAAGCTCTCCGGCTGACGACAAAGAGACGTCTCTTTCTTCCCGCGACACCCAATAGGGTACAAGCGATGGATAAAAGTAAAGTAAAGCATTGTTACCAGTACTTGATAATCCGCCGATTTGGAATTATGTAAAGGAAGGTTTTTGGGTACCGAGCAGGATGACCCCCTGTAAATTATTATCATGAGGAACCTGAGATGCCTTGAGAACAGAAACATTGGAGGGAGCAAGCAAGTGTAAGGAGTTATCTGAACATCATTTGCGATCCTTTGAAAGGGAACTGGATGAAAAACAAGTCCTCTACCTGTTGCCAAAAGAGACCAAACATGCTGTTTTTCTACGCTCCCAAATAAAAACAGAGAAATTAATACATAGCTGTACACGAGCATGAAAAGATAAGAGAGTACCTCTGTTCTCTTGGAATACGGAAGACTAAATCACGATGAATACGATGAAGATAAATGGCAGAAATTGTCTGAAGCTACAAATCTCTCAGCAAAGACATTCCAACCCGGTTGCCAGGAATGCCAACCAGATGATTATCTATGACCTAGACCTCTCTGAAAGAACCCCAAGGAGTCTCCTGTGGAGTAAAAGTATATGTGAGGCGTCGCGGTGAAGTCAGGCGCTCGTCAAAATAATTAAATCAAAGAACGAGACATTTTTCTGGCCTTTGGGCGATTTTTTTTCTATTTCGCCTCAAAACCTTTTATGTTCATTTAAAAACACATTTCCTTGTTGATTTTACTGAGAAAAAAAACAATTGATTAAAGGCACAAAACTGTAAATTTTCAGTTTCGAAGGACTCTTAAGCTATGGAAATTATCAAACTTTGGCCGCTATTTTCTCGCTAACTTTACCTCTGAAAGCAGACGACCTTCTCTTCCTTCAATAACAAGTAGCTCGACTTCTATTCAACATAGATTGCTATTTTTTTCACCAAAAGTAATGCAAAAGAACTGGCTTTAAGATAATATCAATAACCTTATAACCCCAAAATTGACGAGTGCCTGGTTCCACCACGTCGTGACATATTATTACCCATAAATCCGCTTGTCGGACTGTAATAATCCTGTGTATGCTACGCAACATTGCTTTTCGTTGCTGGGCTTTCGGCGGAAGAAAGCTTTTCAGGGACAGTTTATTTGGTACACATCATGGTTCTTTTGTAAACAACGTTATAAAAGTGATGACTTGCAACTGCCTTAATTGTGTAATAGCACAATACTCGGTGCAGAAAAGGTATTTGATAAATAATAAAACAATAATGGTATAATAATGATAACCATAGTATTAATACTAATATTATCGATAACAATAAAACCAAAGATAAAAAATAATAATAAACTAATAATAATAAGGAGAATAAGAATAAGAATAATAATGATAATAATAATAATAACAATAATAATAATAATAATAATAATAATAAAGAAGAAGAAGAAGAAGAAGAAGAAGAAGAAGAAGAAGAAGAAGAAGAAGAAGAAGAAGAAGAAGAAGAAGAAGAAGAAGAAGAAGAAGAAGAAGAAGAAGAAGAAGAAGAAGAAGAAGAAGAAGAAGAAGAAGAAGAAGAAGAAGAAGAAGAAGAAGAAGAAGAAGAAGAAGAAGAAGAAGAAGAAGAAGAAGAAGAAGAAGAAGAAGAAGAAGAAGAAGAAGAAGAAGAAGAAGAAGAAGAAGAAGAAGAAGAAGAAGAAGAAGAAAAAGAACAAGAACGGGAACAAGAACAAGAAGAATGGTTATTATAATACAATAATAATAGTGATAATAATAATAATAATAATAATAATAATAATAATAATAATAATAATAATAATAATAATAATAATAATAATAATAATAATAATAGTAGTAGTAGTAGTAATAATAATAATAATAATAATAATAATAATAATAATAATAATAATAATAATAATAATAATAATAATAATAATAATAAAGTATTGTTTCTAACCCTATAAGGTTCCAAACACTTTAAAGGACATAATATAAAATGCATACAATGCACGGTGAATTGTGAAATCATTTAACAATACACACAGACAAGCACATACGCATACAAACACCCGCACACACACACACACACATACACACAATCTTTCTCTCTCTCTCTCTCTCTCTCTCTCTCTCTCTCTCTCTCTCTCTCACACACACACACACACACACACACACACACACACACACACACACACACACATACACACACACACACGCACACACACAATACTCACAGACCCATTCACATTTTCACATCAAGCACAGCTTTGACTAAAAGTTATGTTTCTTAGACTTTTTAAAAGGAGGTTTCGTCTCTTCTCGGATCTGTCACGTTATATTTTCTGCCTTGTTGAGTGCTAGCCACCCTGGGCAGTATCGCCTCCTAGTGGGCTGTTTGTTCATTTTGATGTGTGGTGGGGATCACATCGGTAGTATCAAGTGTTATAATATTATGTCCCGCTTGGGAAAAATAATAATAAAATAATAAATAGCATTTGTATAGCGCATATCCCCGCTCAACAACAGTCAGCAGGCTCTATGTGCTTTACACTATATTATTACCCCAGCAGAGCATAAAACACTCTCAGCTTCCCGGGAAGCAAACAGTGCAAGCAGCTGATTAAGCGCTCAAACACTAACAAACTGACAAGATCTTTCGCTGTCTATAGCCGGGTACCCATTCCCACTTGGGTGAAGTGAGGAAAATTCGTGTAAATTGCCTTTCCCAAGGACACAACGTCGGGCCCCTAACGGGATTCGAACCCACGACCTTACGGTTGCGAGTCCGAGAAGCCTAACCACTAGGCCAACGACGCCACGACATGTAAGTTGGTGATACAAAAATGTTAGCCTCGTAAAGGTGGTAAATTTGGTCGCTGGCAATAATAAGATTGAGAAGCACTGGTCTAAATACTCTAGGTCGCAATCTGCTCTGACCCTGAAAGTCAAACACTGTTAATGTGGGCTGAATAAGATACAGCATTCTTGCAGAAAGTTTGAAATAATGGATGAAACAAAAAGTATTTCTCTATGCCTGTGGAAACAAATTAACGTTTTCTTACAAGGCTCCTAACCAGACCAGGCACCACATTCAAGGTTTCTCTGCCAAATACTTAATGTTTTAAAAAAATAATGGAGTGGGGGCAGTTTAGGGAAAGGGGGTGCAAAAAAAACAACCCAGCCCCACTTTAACTCTTGGGCCATGTGCATCTCAGAACACACGTGCTGTTTGTATTTAATCTGCCATTATCTTCAAGCTGGAACAGTGGGAGTCTATGTTACCTCCCTTTTACTCAAGTCTCTTCTTTTTTTATTTGAAGATTAATAATTTGTCAGACAAAACAATGGCTGAATAATACAATTAAGGATCAATTGTCATCATTTTCTTGAGCGTCTTCACATAACCAGGCCTTCTTACAGGCTGTTTCTTACACTATTTATTTGATGAGGGGGGGGTGAGCTGTTTTGTTTTGTTATGTTTTTGTGTTTTTGTTCTTGTTATTGATGATTTGTTAACTCTCTGTTGACAGATAGGCACGATATACCACTGAGTGGAAGATGTAATAAGGCAAGAAAAAAGACCTGACGTCACCATGTGCGAGATACGATGTGGTGCAAGAGTGGTACTCTACCACCAAGTGTTGTGTCGTCTGTTCTATATGATCGTTCAATTGAATCGCTATTGTGCAAATGTGCACTGAATTTTATGAAGTTCAGTACGCGTGTACTAGCTTGCACATGTACTCGAGAAGCCAAACTATTGCAATTCCATTTTCTTTGGTTTTGAGCCCGATGAGCGAGACAAAATGCTTTGTGATTAATACATTACTACTAATTACTAGAGGTGAGACGTGGGTTCATTGTCTGTCTGTCTGTCTGTCTGGAGGTGTCACCCCCGGCTCAAGAGTCGACGTGCAATGACCCGCCAGTGCTTGTGGTTGCTAGCTGTTGGACCGTGTTTTAAAGGTGTTCATTAAAGTGTGGTGTTGATCAAAATAGACGAATGCTGTAATTCTCCCCATTATTGTTTTACCCGTTTTGGTGGCAAACACCAAAGAAAACCTCTCGGGGCTTAGTTTGTCGTGACCTTCATTAATGAGCTTTTTTAAAATTCTGTTGTTAGACATTGTGTCATACACAGTTAATGATATCCTCCCCCGTTGTTCCTTGCCCACCCTTGGCCCTTTTGCAGCACAATTTGGCGTTTTATATGACCAGAGTATTGTGTAAACTTTCAAGCTCTCTGCATTTTTAAAATTCTATTTCTGTCCTTATATGTCTGTTAGTATATATATATATATGTTTCTCTCTCCCTATCTCCCCCTTTATCACTCTTTCTCTCTTAAATTCACTTTCTATCTCTCACTTGCTCTTAAAAATCCCCCCGAACTATATAAATATA
>NW_004797738.1:539639-541970 GCF_000002075.1 Aplysia californica
TAACTGTTTGCTAGTCTGTGTGTTTACGCCCATCTCTCTCTCTCTCTCTCTTTCTCTCTCTTTCTCTCTCTCTCTCTCCATCTCTATCCATTTAACTACATATCTCTATCTCTATGCATATCTATCTCTTTATTCCTCTTTCCTTGAACTGAATTAAATTATTGTAATTCAGAAAGGAGAACACTGGGAGGGGGCAGAGGGTAGAGAAGGAATGGAGAGAGAAGGAAATGGGGGAAATGGCAGGAAAGGAGAAAGAATAGCGAAATTGTGTAGATTTAACGCCTCTTTCAACACTTTAGGGTTATTTCAGAGGCGGAAATATCGGTTCCGATAGGAGTGGGCCAAAAGGGTGGAGAGTCTTAAAGCGCAACACAACCA
This sequence comes from Aplysia californica, assembly GCF_000002075.1. NCBI lineage: Eukaryota > Metazoa > Mollusca > Gastropoda > Aplysiida > Aplysiidae > Aplysia > Aplysia californica. The sequence goes on from NW_004797738.1 coordinate 540,018, forward strand.
AAGTTCAGACCGCCCTGTTGGGGATTCTAAAGAGGGCCCTTGTCAAAGACATCAAACTGTCAAACGAACCATAGCTTCTTTACTTTTGTCTGACTGCGATTATAAAAAGACACAAAAACAAATCGCTTTCTTTACTTATCTCAGATCTTTGAATGAAGGTGTAACAGTGGCAGACAGCAGAATAAAATAATAGCCCTTTAATGAAGGTCACGGCAAACTAAGTTCCGAGACGTTTTCTTTGGTATTCGCCAAAAACGGGTAAACAAATTGTGGAGTGAATTATAGCTTTCAGCTTTTCTGATCAACACCACACTTTAATGAACGCCTTTGAAACACGGTCCAACATATTATGGGTGATTACTTATCGGGGCACACGTGGAGATTTTAGACAGTATGACGGGAAAATCTACAGTTAAATGTTGCAAGATGGTGTTGCTTTGTCCAAATGAACAATTTATAAACAAGGTTATTGTAACTAATTTGTTTTAGTGATCCTGTGTATGCAACCAAATGGCAGTATTTAATAAAGGCCCCAAATAGAAACTTTTAAAAAATACGGAATCACTAACTTTTGAAAAAAAATCATTTCTCTGATCGTTGGCCTACATGAGTACCATGGACAGTTTCATGCGCATGGGTTAATTATTAATAAATGAGATATATAATAATTTTTTAAAACAAGGACAGATAAACGAGACCAAGCAATAACGGTGCGCCCGTGACAGGAGAATAGGGTGGTGGTTGACCTAGGGGGTGGAGGTGGGGGAGACGGGTTGCCCTCTCTCACAACCGGCACCAGCCAAAACCGTTATACTCTATGGACACGAACGAAAGAAAATGCCCCGCCTGGGCGAATGAGTGAGCGAGCAAGTGAGTGAGTGAGTGGGTGAGTCTCGCTCAGCGCGCGCGGGTAAGCAGCAGCATCAGCAACAGTTGTAAATGTCCGTTACCTCCTATCTATCTGGGGGTACAAGCGCGGTACTGTTTTAAACGTAAAGGTGATTGCCGTACCCCAGTGTCATATTGACGGGTCGAGTCCTCAGTCTGTGTTTGGGGACTACAACAATTGGGTCGGCTGTCAGTTTTTGGAGGACTACGACGGTAACTGGGCCTTGTTATCGGGCCTGCTTTATAGAAAGTTGGTGAACCAGTGACAGTACGGTACAGCGTCCCTGTGTTGTATCTACACCCAGACAACCTAACGGACGTGTTTCCATTTAGACAATTAGATACCTATATATGTCACAATTTGCTTAATGTCTGCGCGTACTTTTGTTATTACGTAATAGAATTCTGACAGAGGAAGTCAACGTTTTTCCGTTTGGTCGGAGTCATTTGGTGGGCTTTGTTTGTGCTATTAGCACAGATTTCCCTCAGAAGATTTTCATTGTGGTCGTTTTAGAGGGGAGGAGGTGAAAGGGAAAACACTGACAAGTGGAGGAACAACTGCGTTCAATTGTGCCTCGTCAGTATCGGATTGTACAGGCTTTGAAAGGTGAGGACTGCACTTACATGTAACATTATTATTTTTGTTCTCATTGTTTAGATTGCTCTATAAATTTCTGGATTTTAATAAATGTATTTCCCATTAAAATAGATAATAATAATATTAAGTTTGATAATTAGCAGGACAATAGCCATTTGTGTGTCTTGATTATTTTTTGGGGGTTAAAAATATGATCTAACGGGGGTTACCTCTTCTGCATCCGATGGTCTTTCGAATAGATGAAACTAGATTTTCTGATAACATGTAGAAAGGTCGTTCAGCCATGTTCGTTGCCCTTGCTAAGAAGAACTGTGTTTGTTTGACTGTTTTCGTGTGTTACATCCTGGAAAAAAGTTGGGAGTCATGTGGTCTTGGAGCATTATTTTACTAGCTTCTTTCTTTCTCTCTCGTCCCTCCTCCTTCCTCTCTTTCTCTCTCTCTTTCTCTCTCTCTCTCTCTCTCTCTCT
>NW_004797738.1:544162-547604 GCF_000002075.1 Aplysia californica
AGACAGACAGACAGACAGACAGACAGACAGACAGACAGACAGACAGACAGACAGAGAGGAATTTTATGAAATCCTTCAAGCATGATCGATTTACCAATTCAAGATGAGGTACTTTAGACGAAAATATGGCCAACAGCCAGTGTCATGTGATATGACGAAAGTCACGCCCTTTTTTTAGCAGAATGCGATGGGTCCTATTTACACTGGATCAGATTTAATGAAACGCAGCGGAGGTCTATATAACGTTATCGTGTGCACTGGCCCAGTGCCATGTTATGGCTTAACGAGACCCGATCTGACCATGCATCTAACCAATGGGAATCCGTTCAAATTACTGTCAAAATTCATTGAACTGCACAAACGGCCACCTGTCCAAAACACTCACCTGTACAAACGAACATTCGTCACTGTCCCTGTCGTTCTTTTTTTTAAATATCAGAATGACAGATTCAAAGATGGCGCCAGGCAAAGTCTATCATCTGTCCGTCTTGGGCAATTTCGACTGTACTTTGCTTTTATTTTCTGTTTCCCAGCAGTATTGGAGAAGGTGTCCACGGTTCATGAACTTCGCCATGGCGGGACTGGAAGCCTTGCATTACAACTCCTCGATTCTAGACTGGGAGGCAATGGGCTATGACGTAGTCCGCATGAACTTTCCGGAATGCAAATTCGGATTGCAGGTTCTGTGGGATAATGGAACCCCTATCATTCTGCACGCAGAAGAAGATGTGCAGGAGAGCTACTCCATGTGCCAATCTCGGGTAAGTCTTGGCTTCTATTCCAACCTTGTTTTCCGGTACTGTTAATATGTATTCATGTTTTTGTTCATCCTTATCCTCGTTGGATTGTATCGTTTTCTTATTTTATTTTATCAGCATTATCTGCTTTTTCCGTCCTTTCTGTTTTCTGTTTTTCTTCCGTCCTGCTATCCTTCTCCTTCTCTTAATAGCGTTGTAGTCCTCCTCTTCCTCCCCCTCCTCCTCCATCAACACCACCACGACCATCATCATCATCATCATCATCATCATCATCATCATCATCATCATCATCATTATCATCATCATCATCATCATCATCATCATCATCCTCCTCCTCATCATCATCATCATCATCATCATCATCATCATCATCAGAGCTTCCCCATTGGTTGTGGCTGTATTCGTTGAGAACGGTACTTCCCATCGTGAAGGAGACGGCTTGCCACTTTCATGGCAATTCTTATGGAGTTATTTGGACGAGTGGAGGTGCCGCTAAGTATATTGACAATGGAGCCTAAAAAGAGCCTCGCTCTGGCTCGAAGGTTTCTTTAAGGAGTCTGCCAGGCCCATTAATTAAGAAAACCCCCCCAAAAAATCACCATCATTCTTGTAAAAATAATAACCCAACTACAATAAACAAACAGAAAAAGATCTTGCAATTCTCATGTACAAGGAAAAGCTTTGAACTGGCCCAACAATTGCATCCGTGTGTGTGTGGGGGGGGGGAATCGGGGTGGGGGTGTTGATACTTAAACAACCCTCATTGAGTTGTACTGCTGAACGGTTATGAAGCACATTGTATTTTTATCTCCATGGAGAGGGCAGAGTTAAAGCTTTCGTTATAACAACTTATATTAAAATAAAGAAAGTTTCCTTGTTTTTTCTTTCAACGACATACGGTCGTCCTGCACTCTTACACGTGACATTGGAAATATGTCATGATTGTGCTTGCTGACAAAAAGATTCATACACAGGTCGTTAAATGTCTTTTTTTTCTACAAAGAAATAAGGTCGTCTTGCCCTCTTGCTTTTCTTCTTCAAAACAAGGTTTCTCTTTTCCAACGTTTACTTGCACAAAGCTCTCAGCTCTCTTTTACATGTTACTACGGCGCGTATCTAATTTTGCTGAAAACTCAATTCAGACTTAAACACATTGTAAAATATCTCTTGAAACGCTTTAACGGTACGAAACTTTGGCTACTCAAGGTTCCGGACAAACTTTTGCTCCGTATCTGTTACCACTATGATGATGAGCATAACATGGGGTGTGCACATTTTTAGTCCCGTCCACAGAGTCCAATGGGGTCTGGAAGTGAGGTTGGATAGTACAAATTTATCAAAACAACAATTAACTAAATTATGTTGAACTTTAAAGCATCATATAGGGGTTTCAGCATGAGTAGTCAGTGAGGCCAGGGGTGCATTAATGCCAAGCTTAATTGTGTCGGCGACTCGGCATTTACGTGTACATAAAAGGGTGGTCTCTTGTGTGTGTCCGCGAGCAAGCGGGACACTGGACAGTGACGACCAGCAGTGGCTTGCTGATTGTCTGTGTTGGTGTGATAGTTCAACCAATTATTTCGTTTATTATGTATTTACGTTTAATACCCCTTTGTACAGCATTGTAATCCAAATTTTCCACGCTAATCATTAAAGTGATTTGCCTTATTTTGAGCTTTAGTTACAAAAGGAAGGGACTGAAATCTTTGTAACATGACAGCCAACACACATAGAATACATAGCGAACAAAATTTACAATGGTTTACTTGGTACTTTACTTAGAGAATAGGTATCATTGCAGGCGGCACAGTGCCATGGCTGCTCTTCGCTCTTCTCCAGGATCCATGAAAGGGTCTGGTTGCTGATCGTGCCAGTTATCAGCTGGTTGGATATTCTTCTGGCTTTTCCACGCAGGTTGCTGTCTCTCCCCGACCATCTAGAGACACCAGCTTCCCTTAGTCTTTCAATAGAGTGTGATGTGGTGCCTTCATCCTCTCTGTGGTCGTTGAACCATGCTGTTAATGCTGCCATGACTGTTGGTGGATCTAATTGCATGATGCACATTAATTGCTTTTAACTCTTGCATGACAAGGACTAAAGATCCATACAATCCTTGTGAGTCTGCAGCTTTGTATTGCCTCTCGCCAGTTTGCATACACCATGTGTTTCTTCACTTTTTCGAGGGTACTCATCGAGTCAGTGACGAGGATGGCAGACTCATACGCCGTCGCCTTAATCCAGTTAAGGGCTTCTCTGATGGCTTTCATCTCCATGCACATACTGGACGTAGTTATACTAGTGGCGCCTGACAACTCTCTCTGTATGACCCCGTTTACACTGGCGCTGAAAGCACATCCAGATTTTACTAAACGCTGTACTGATCCACCTGTGAAGATGACTACGTCGCCCTCTTCACGCTTCTCCTCTATCAGCTAAATGGTCTATATTCTTAAGTTCAAAATCATGAAACTCTGGGTCGTTCCTGTTTTTAGGAAAGTTGAATGCTACCTCCGTTTTACTTTTGAGGTCTGAAAAGTGTGCGGTGTCTTCTAAAAAGTGAGGGGTAAGATCAGGTAGCCACAATTATATTAAAACATACTGATGACAAAGATAACCTGCAAAAATCGGAAAGGAATGGTATAAGCGCACACCCAAGTTAAGATGTAAACGTAAAATGTAAACTC